>NC_049980.1:4339812-4433397 GCF_000003815.2 Branchiostoma floridae | reverse complement strand
ATAAGGAATAATATAACGTAATAAACTGTACGAGCGTGCGTGAAGGTGTGTGTAAGAAATATTCAGGATGAAGGGAAATTATAGTTCACGGTGTGTATTGATCTTGTTAAGCGCGTGATGGTGTACAGCACCAAGGACAGACATGTTAGCTTCTACATTTGGATGGTGCTCAGCACCAAGGACAGACATGTTAGCTTCTACCTTTGGAAGGTGCTCAGCACCAAGGACAGACATGTTAGCTTCTACCTTTGGAAGGTGCTCAGCACCAAGGACAGACATGTTAGCTTCTATCTTTGGAAGGTGTTCAGCACCAAGGACAGACATGTTAGCTTCTACATTTGGAAGGTGCTCAGCACCAAGGACAGACATGTTAGCTTCTACCTTTGGAAGGTGTTCAGCACCAAGGACAGGCATGTATGCTTCTATATTTGGATGGTGTTCAGCACCAAGGACAGGCATGTTAGCTTCTATATTTGGATGGTGTTCATCGGTCAGTACCAAGGGTAGACATGTTTGCCTGTACATGTGGATGGTGTTCAGTACCAAGGACAGGAATGTTTGCATGCAGTATATGTGGATTGCGTTCAGCACCAAGGACAGACATGTTTGCCTACAGGATATGTGGATTGTGTTCGGTACCACGGACAGGCATGTTTGCCTGTACACGTGGATTGTGTTCAGCACCAAGGACTGGCATGTTTGCCTGCAGTACATGTGGATTGTGTTTGGTACCACGGACAGGCATGTTTGCCTGTATATGTGGATTGTGTTCAGCACCAAGGACTGGCATGTTTGTATATGTGGATTGTGTTCAGCACCAAGGACAGGCATGTTTGCCTGCAGTATATATGGATTGTGTTCGGTACCACCATCCACATGCACAGGGAGGCAAACATGGATGTCTGTGGTACTGGACACAATCTACATATACTGCAGGCAAACATGCCTGTTCTTGGTGCTGAACACCATCCACATGTACAGGCATGTTTGCCAGTACATTGTATATGAGGATGGTGCATCAGCACTGTTCACACCTCACAAAAGTATAAATTTGTAGGAGGCTGACAACACTAATCACCGAACAGATGAACGTTTTCTGACTACTTCTTTTACAGCTTCTCTTGACGACCACTTGCAAAAACCTAGCAGTCCGAATCATTCACTTTACATCTTCTTGGAAGCACATAAATACTAACCTATTACTAGCGGTGATAATTCAATAATAATGAACAGTGGATTTTAAAAGTACTGAAGTCTTTATTGTTTCCATATTCCCTTATGTAGCTAAATTGGGATTCTACTTCCTCTTTTTTTGTCGCTGATTACATCAACTATAAACACAAGAACAAAAGGTACAACTTCGGACGCTACGTCACACTTATAACAACCAGCACCACAGGACACAGAATATGGGCTCCTGGTAAAAGTACAGATGTCTTGGACACAAGCACATGACGTCACAATTTTTTTCGCAACACCAATGGGGTGGTGCCAATTACGGCAACGATCGCTCTGGAAATGCATGTCTTTTGGAGTTCGGTTTACACATTTGTACAACAACATGTACTATTTTTACAAATTAACAAATGATTCCTGAATAGTTTTGCTACTGGTGTGGCACGGTACTCGACAAGTCTGCAAGATCCCCTGGCAAAAATGAATGGAAGGAAAAGAATTTACTGTTGGCTCTAGGGATGTGTACTGGTACCAAGTGCTGATTCAGTACACATAAAACCATTTAGGTCCAAAATATCAGAACATCAGTGTACTGGTAGTGGTACTGTACCTGATGAATAGACTTACACTCAAGCGTATAACCATAACCGTACGACTCACTGAAACAAAAATGAAAACATCATTTTTGATTTTAGATCCTCTCAGCTCAAAAAGGTGGCTTTTCTGCTTGAGTCTAAATGAACAAATATGTCATATTTTACTCAGTTTATCAATTCAACTTTTAATCATTGCAAACCACAGGTTACTTTCTCGAGTAGTCCAGGTGCAGGTTTGGATTTGTACCTCAACCTTTGTATTATGATGTACCTGTGATGTCATGTTTTTGAGGGACACATCCCTAGTCGAAGAGCATTTAAAATGGTTACCAGTAAAGCCCTTGGATGTTAGTAAAAAAATAGCATCATGTGTCAAAAACATTACTTTCACACCGAAATGTTCCCTTCTTACATGTAATTTCAATACCCTTTGAACCATGCCACATTATTCAGCATGCACGAAGCCAGTATACGATGTGATATGCATGTCAAATTTAGGATACCACACTATATTAATACACGTTTAAGACCAGGTTGTCTCCACCAATCGACAGTCAGCATTCAATAAAACTTTGTAAAAGCAGCATGACCTTATTCAAAGTTTTCATGAATACAACTTGATAATATGCTTTATCTGTTTGCTCATCAATTCATTCAATCCTAATTTCTTTAGGCCACAACAATTTTATATGTTGTTTTCTCAGATTTTTTTCAGAAATTTCAGTCGGTTGAAAAAAAAATGAACAAAAAAAAAACTTTTCAAAAAGTTGGGCGTAGGAGAGATTGGACAGGAAAACCTAAAGTTTCAACATTTAGGGGGTCCCTGATAGCAAAGTCCAAAGTTTGAAGAAAAATGATAAACGTACTGTCCAAAATAGGCACGTACAGCTACTGGAATTTGAGGCCCATAGTTAATTTGAGAAAGAAGAGGCAGTGAAATTTTGCCACCACAAGGTGTGGCCATCAATTTGAAAAGTTTTTGTTTTTTTTTCAAATCGGAAAAAATAGGGTCGGGATATCCGAGAAACAACAAATAAAATTGGTGTGGCCTTATGACAGCACCAGAAATTGGGTGACACATAGACGCCCCCAAGACCAAAAGTGACCCACAAAAACACAGTCAGCATGTACGGCTAATGGTCTGTTCTTGCTGCACCATTTTGTACCTACGAATACACGTACAAGTATTCTCCAACATATCTGAACATTGCAGAGAACTTCTAACAGTATGAATTGACAGTAGACATTTTCCTATTTCTCTATGCGACATCCGGCGTGTCCAAGACAGAGTACACAACAAGAACCCAAGGAGATAAACGTTAACATCCTTCAAGAAACAAATCAAGTAGATCGACACACGTAGCATTATAAAGACTTCTCTTTCTTTCTCTGTTGAAACTCTGTTCATACAAAATTGCTAACTTAAAGATACACCTTGTCAAAAGCTAAATCTAACATTAATATTCCCCTATTCCCCTTTGGTAATATGCCGTCCATATCACAATATTTACATGCTTTCTATCTGTACCATAATATATTGTTCTATATACGTACATGTATATACCTCTTACTTTTAAGCTTAAAAAAGCAGCTTGCTCTTGATATAGGAATGCAGGGTTCTGATTGGTTGGCGACGAACCAATCAAACGTCGTTAATTTGGCTGACAGGAAAACCGAGCAACACATCACCGCGTCTTACGCTACGTTTTTTTCCTAGAGTTGGAATAAACACTGCACATAACATGAGCAGTTCATACTTAGCCTATCATACAAACACTGGGTGAAATATACAGCAGAAAATGGGAAGAGAACTCTTATAATACCATAAGCCAGTTCATGTAATAACAGGACTCTTATAATAAGCCAGTGCATGTGTTAAACAACACATACATGCACAGAGAAATGCAGTGGGGGTAATGTGTCAAAGGTGCAGGCCCCTAATTAACTTCCAGACATGTTTTGATGATGTAACATGGGCCATGAACTTTGACATATTACCCACAATGCATCTTGCTAAGCATGAGCAGTTTAAAACGTGAATTGGCTTGTATCTATAGCAGAATTTTTGCTTCAAATTGCTCGACCATGCTCTATTTCTGACAATTTTTTCACATAATGATACAAGTACTTTGTAAGAACTTTACCCTCTAGGCTTATTTAACACAGTGACCAGTAATGCTGTCAAATTTTTGTATGGATAGTCTTGATTGACAAAAAGTTTTTTAAAAATGTCCGTCTGATTGACAAATCTATGTTTGGGGAAAGTCCATATGACCTTTCTATCAGGAAACTATTTCCACATTGGTCTGAAAGTTTTCCAGTGAAATCCTATGACCTAAAGTTCTTTTTGTACGACCATTCTATGAATGAACAATATGGTTTAGCTCGGACCAGATGAGACACATTTGGTTTAGAACCACCTATGTCTAATTACTCTCTAAAGACTGAATAATAGTTCAAATTTACAATAAAAACGGCTATCTACATATCTTAGGATAGTGCAGGTTTCTTATAGAGACCCGGTTTGGACTGGATCAGACCAGCTGTATGCTGCTTTCCTAGACCAGTTTAGACTGGCAGGTATATGTAAACTTGTTTTAACTGGTTCAGACTGGTTTTAACTTGTTCAGACTGGTGTTTTTGTAGTGTTCCTGGACTGTTTGTTGCCTGTTCTAGTCATCTGCAGCCTGAAGCGTCGACTAGCTGTAGCCTTTGTTGTGGAAGCAGGAGGCGCAGCAGACCTTTTTGTAGTAACCATAGTGGCACATTCGCGCCTGCACCACAAGGTTGCAGTTGTTGAACCTGTCCACGCAGCTGTCGTCGCTGTTCCCTGGGTAACACATTCAATAATATACACATTGTTAGACGCAAAAGTACATTGTGTAGAATTTTGTACTGCTCAAGGTCCTACGAGACCAACGAACACCTTTACCGTTACATGGATGCAAAACATAGAAGCTTCGGCCACATGGTATCAGTGTCCTAGCCAGCCTGAAATATTTTACTGTCCCTGGGATTTTGAATGAAAATCCCATCAAAGGCATGACAATCCAAGGGGGGTCTGGAGGCATGCTCCCCCGGGAAAATTGTGAGACCTACACCCTCAGAAACATTTCCTTTATTTTGAGGGGCAAATTTTTACTGGTAGACTTAGCTTGGTTCAATTAATATCTTCATATCCTGATTTTTCTCTATCACAGAGGATGGAATGGGCAAAATTTTTGTCCGTCCTCAGCAGCAAAATGAAAGACGCAGTTCTAGCCAATCATGTCAATCATCTATGAATAAAACTAATTGTCCTTTACTTTGTCAGTATACACTTGAATACTAGATCATCCCTAGATGATCTTCGCTTGCGAAGCCCAGCCAAGAATACACTAAATATAAATTTTAGCAATGTTGTGTTGGTACATTCCATGATGAAATTTGATACCAATACATTCAGCACGTCAAGCCAGGCAATTACAATTTCTCACTCGAGTCATGTATCTCTTGCTCAGAGTAATTGAATCAACCTTACTCCTTAAGAAGATAGACGTAAAATTCAAGATTAATTACACTTACAGGTAAATCTTTTTTTAAGATTAAAACATAAAAAGCTTAATTCAGCCTCTCGCATTAACGTTACAAGCTGCTAAAGCAACAACGCCTTGGATAAGGGATTAAAGGATCAGCACTCATATACCTGAAATAAACTGCAAACTCCAGAACTACATACAGTTGTTAGGAAACAACAGAACAACAGTGGATTATAGTGAAAACATCTCACAAAAACTCTGTTAGTCCATTGTACTTTTAGGGGCGGCATCAGACTTTCAAGTATTATTGTGAAACATATTTTTTTTCTGTATTGTTGAAAGCAGCTCCAATAGTATTCCAGCCAGGTTATTTTCACACAAATCCTGCAGTTCATAAAAGCAACGTTCTGTTATTTTGGGTGTAATTAAAACGTAGAAACGTAGCGGCCATCTTGTTTTTAGAAAGCTCAGTACAGCAACACGTCACCACGTCTAGTGAGCTGTACTTACTAGCGGCCGAGTAGAGGCGCTCTGCCGGTTCTGAAACTGAGACGAGAACATGTTAGTGCATGCCCACTCCTCTTCACCCTGTGAAATGTGCAAATCCACCTCTACAATATATTAGACCTGATTCAGACCCTCAAAAACTGCTGGCTTCAATGTTTGATGCAAATGTTTGACATACATTTTAATCATTAGATTGCGGTCACAAAGTATGTTTTCAGAATGGATGTGAATTTTCATGGAAGTCCCCTCGGGGATGGAAGCGTTTTTGTGAGTCTGAATTATCTTTTCTTTAACTTGTACCAATCGCAAGGAAAAACCACCACATGAATCTACAACTTTGTTTTCACTACTTACTAACAGCAGAGTTGGAAAAGGTGGGGACTGTCCCTGAAACCAAAAGAGAGCAAAATGTAATTATGTTATTGACACCCAGCTTCTATACATTGTACATAGTAGCGCAGCCAGAGTTCAACTATCCTATGGTGCAACACAACAGCTCCCATCAGGTGCAAAGAAGCTGCAGCTCAAAAGTTGAAACAACTAAATGTCCCTCTATATCTAAACCATATGCCTTCTTCAAGGAAAACTAAACTAAAAATTGAAAAGCCTACATGTACCATACAATGATAGAATGAACTACAATGTCAAGTTCTCACTTGTTTTACAAAAGTCCATCATGGTAAAGTAGACTTTTCGATTTCAAGTTAAGCTTAAAAGTTCTTTTCAAACCTTAAAATTTCCTTTCAAATCTAATACAGAGGCCTTTCCCTGGAGAGCCCAAAACAACAACTATCCAGTCTACCATCATGCCTTATAGCCTTCACCCAGCCTAGGCCACATCAACTTATTTGCTCAGTTCTCACACATTTTTAATCATAAACATTTTAAAGATAGTAATGGAAGGAAACCTTGCAAAATGTAAACGAAAATGAAAAAGAAAACTTTTTCTTTGGTTTTAAGAATCTACAAATAATCTCCATACAAATCTAGATTGACATTCGTAACTAGTTTGAATATTTTAAAAAATCACCACAAATAGACTGTCGACAAATTTCAGTTAAATTCAAGGGAACCACTGAACGCATTTGAGTATGCTCCTTTATTTATTTGTTCGTCGGAAACTTGGACAAAGATCAGGTCAAAATGTCAAACAGCTCAATCAAGTGTTGGACTGAGAAGTGTGCGTATTTCAAAACATTCTCATTTCATATTTTAGTCACATTCAAACGCTGTGAATATCGCTGTGTATAGTAAGTAGACTCAAGTGTATGAAAACGGCCAAAAAGAGTGACTTTGTTTTTATGCTTTGATCACTTAGATACTAGAATAAATAATACTTTCATTTACTTTTTCATAAGAGAACCAAGAAATCAAACTGATGTAGCCTTTGAGTTGGAATGCCACAAACACTACAGTCATGGGGCCCTGCAGAACTTTGGACAGCATTTAGACTGATACCAACTACTGAAGCCACGCCTCACTGACGACTGAAAGGCTCCTGTACTTACTAGCCCTGGGGGTGGAGGTGTGGTAGAAAACGGGGGCTGAAACACACAGGTGACAAGTTACAGGAAGGGTAAGAAAATCTCCTTTTGAACTTCTGTACCAGCCATAGGCATGAGATGTCTGTAGCAGCGTCATTTGTGGCACCTTGTACTATATACGAGGATGAACTAACTGAACTGAATTTTTCTTAAACCTGAGTTTCAGAAGTCAAAACAGATGAATTTGCTAGTAACCCCTTCATATTACACTGCAAGTGTAAGCAAGGCACCACTGCAGCACCTACATTTGTATATCCTAAGGAAAGAATTGCAAGTATCATCAAACAAAACTAATAAAAAGTTAATTGTATGTATATTATATGCATGTTTCTGTCCTAGTGTTCAGCATGGGGTTAGAGTCATGAATGTAGAGGCCAATGAGGCAAAAAAGGGCTAGATGCCACAATCTATTCTGATAGTCAGGTTTGGATGTGAACAAATCTTTACACCTAAACGTGCCATATGAGGCTAGGACGTAATAGGGTTTGGCACAGTGTATAATTATGACAGGCTGGGATAAACTACCTTATACCTGTAAAACCATGCAAAGCCTGGATCCTGAACTCTAAATCTTCAGTCAACAGTTAGGTTGAGATTTGAACCCGAACCTTTTTGTATACCTACCATGTGATGATGCAATGTAGCAAGGCTTGACGCTGCAGGGTTCCCGGTCAGGCGGCCGTAGCGCCTTGTTGCACTTGGTGCTGATCTGCTGCTTCTCGTCCAGACACTGGACCACACGTACGCGGTAACCACCGTCGCACGACTTCGAACACTGAAAAAAAAACCAGTATGTCCATCACCGTACATGTATAATGTATGCAAAGCAGTACCAGCCCCCAGGTACTGAAGGCCGGAGGGTGATCCATCTGGGACCGAGGGTGATGTGGATTGCACCATGTTGTATTTCATTCATAGAATTATACCACCTCAGAAAACATGTTTTTAAGCAAAATGCAGCAGAAGTTGAGATAATTTGCTGTCCTTGAACAAAGAACTATCAGCAATCCCTAATCTGGTATTCAACATTTTCGCCGTGCACGCTCAGAGTACGTTTGATTCATAATGAGCTGCGTGATACGACTTAGAACCGCCTTTTTGATACAGAAAAATATTACCCAGTATCATACGTTATCGTGGCCCGAGTAAAAAAAGAATACAACACGGTGTATTCCGTATCACCTGAGGTACCAGCCCGACAGCGGGAGGGATCGCCCGAAGGCCAGAGGGTGATCCGACCCGCTGGAGGGCTGGGACCGAGGGTGATGCTGAATACGCCGTGTTGTATTTTATTTATGTCATACCCACCTGAGAAAACATATTTCGATGCGAAATGCACCAGAAAATGAGAAAATGTTGTGTCCTTCTAATGTCCGAATCCGATATTTGAATTTTCAACCGTGCTGTATTCGGGACGCTCGAAATAGTTTGATTTACTTGAAAGAAGCCTGTATGATACAACTTTCGAACCTGTGTGATACGGAAAATTATCACACGGTCCGGAACACCCGTATCAAACGTTTTCACGTCACAGGTATGACATAAGACATGTTACAGCAGACCATGACATATGATAATAGGCTATGAGCTGTATTTCCTTACCTGACTCCAGTCAGTGTGGTACCACATGGCGGTGCAAGGCTGTACCTCGCACCTCTGCTCGTGTTTCGGCCTGGTGCCCTGCTCACAGCGGTGCTGAGACACGATGTGGTGCGAATGTTCCCGCTTGTTCACCTCGATACACATGACATCTCGCTCCTGTGTGCCCTCTCCACATGGCGCTGAGCACTGGAGGGGGAAACAGGCCATGAAAATCTTGGATACAGTTATCCAAACCCCCTTGGAAATTGGCCCTTTCTAACTGAATGAGCGACTTCCAAGGAAGCCAATGACATATGTAAACAGAAAGACAGGAGTTCATAGATAAAAAAAATGAAATGCAACCACATCCCTATATGAAGGCCGACAGTGGGTGGATGTCAGTGTCTTTCTACATACCACAACCAAGCCTTGCATAAAGGCCTACGTATATGCATGAGAGCTACGCATGATAACCTTACTCGTCGGTTTTCAGTCTGTAACTGTTACTGGTGGGTCTGGACCTTTTAGCCTAGGGTTATGGTGTTGGTTTTGTGAGTTGGTGGGCCCGGATTTGATTCCCTGGAGCTGTTTCTACATGCCTCAGTCTGTATTTCAGTGGTTCCCACACCAGAAATCGAATTGGGTACTTGGTAAATGGCATTTAAACCCCAGGACAGTTACAACATGCATCCAGAGAGAGACCAGCATAATACTTGTCTAACTTGACATTGCATGCATGTGTTCTAAGGTGCAGATCTCTGATAATAAAAATAACTATCATTATATAATAACTAACTGACCTGTCCCCATGGCCCAGAGAACCAGTGTGCACTGTTCCTGTTACAGCTGTCCATGTCGCAGGACTGGGTCTCCGACGGCTTCTTCTTCCCATCACAGCTGCCCAGGGGGAGGTCATGGTCCTGACTCAGGATACACAGCACGTTCCGCTTCTGGATGCCATTGCCGCAATCTGAGGAGCACTGTAAGGGGGAGGGGGGCAGGTTATGGTTAACTATCCCTGCAGATATATAAAACGCAAAATCCTGACTAAAGATACACACAGCACGTTGCGCTTCTGGATACCGTTGCCGCAATCTGAGGAGCACTGTGAGGGGAGGGGGGCAGGTTATGGTTAACTTACAGGGCAGTGAAGACTAATGGAAATCTGTATTGGCGATAATGTAAAAGTAGTCAAGTTCAGGGTGTCATAACCTCATCCGTGAACATTCCAGGTCATAAGAACTCACCCCACACAGCAGCCCGCTATCTCAAGTGTCCAAAAGTCTGGTTTTTAAAAATTGCGACCAGTGGAAGTCGTCGTAGCCTTCAAATGTACCACCATCTTAGATCGATTTTCATGATTTCATTTTAGGGCCTGACCACATCAAATTATATACATAGGGGTCAGCACAGGCCTAAATAATGGACCAAAACCTTTTTTTTGCCTAATCTGAACGTCTGCACCCTACCCTGTCTCAACAATATGAAATTTCTCTTACATTTTCCTACTACAAGTCGAAAATAGGCTAAAATGCTGAATGGACTCATTTTGGGCCTTCTTCGGCTGCGTCAATTAGGGTCATTGCCCTACATGTATTACCCCAGCCTGTGAAAATGAAAGCGTCTGAATTCGAAATTGCCGTCTAAGAGCGTCTAAGCCCGTTGCAAACTGTCTGGACCTGTCACATGCCGTCAAACATGGCTGCAGACACATCGTGAGGGTCCAGGCCAACCTGTCAGTTTTTATGTTGAATGAGAAAAAGCTTCAGGTAGCAGCTCAGAACAAAGTATTTATCCGCGACCACCCAGGTCTATGTCGTAGGTACATAGTAACGTAGTACAGATAATATTGTTCAAGACTGGGAGGAGAGCCTTATTTGAGAGGCAGCCAGGTATTAAACTTGTACTGCGTGGTCACGTCAAGGAAAGTGTCGACTCTGTATGATTTGGATTGTGAAGGTTTTCCAGTTTGCGTATAAATGTGCCTCATTCTGCAACTGACACTTACTAGTGTGAACAGGCTGCAGTTATTTGACTTCGGGAGAGCGACTTTCAAAGTGGTGTGACAAGGCCATACACTGGCAGAATTTCCTTAAATTTTGTTTTTGAAATTTTGTTGGTTATACCATGGAAACATTTTCGTCCTCTAATGCATCCTTCTATGATAAATATTCTTACCGTGTAGAAGTCAGCAACCCTGTGGCCCTTTACTATACATAGGCAGAAAACTGTGTTTGGCAATTAGACCATTGGCATTAGGTCTTCTAAGACGTCACACGACTTGCTGCAATGACTCAACATATAATCTCCCAAGTATTAAGAAAAATTAGCTTTCCAGACCAGGAACCAAATTTTCATATCTTTCCACTTTCCCCTAGTAGATATACATGTACAAGGTTCCAGTTACATACTTTCCCTGAGCCCTGGAAATGGGCCAATACTCATATCTATTATAAACAGGCAACAAATACAAAATTAGCACAAAATTCATTGCACACTTGAACCTCAAATCTAAAAACTTAAGGTTACAATTTCCCTTAGTCTTAATCTGTTTGAATACATTGATTTATCAATATGCAATCCAGACAGATTAGGCCACAGCAAGTAGATCTGATGGAAGACATCAATACGAGCATTCAATTTGATTTTTGCCTGATTTCTGAAAGAAATTTTATTCCCCTACGTATACCCCTTGATCATGAGTATCCTCTGTGAAAATCTATGTTGAAGTGTTACATGAATTTATGAATCTGAATTTAGATTCTGAAGTGAAACTGTAGTTTGGTAGTTGCAGATTCTGAAGTGACACTGGTGTGGTAAACTTGAGTGCAGTTGTCGTGAATCACATTTGGGCTTCAACTTCTTACATATACCAGAATAAATACCTGGCTCAGCAGTGATACCATAGCTTGTCACTTTGAATGTTCTTGAAAATGTAGGCATAAGATTTGGAGTCCACAGAGTGTGTCATCCATAAAATTTGCTTCCTGTGGCCTAACATGCAGGACAAATCAAAATGTGACAAAGCTGGCCAGGCTGACCTGTGACATTGTGGTTATCAGTTACATGTATCTGACTTAATGAAATCCTATTACTTTAACACGCACCGTTGCATCCTATTATGTCAACTTGCAACATGTTAAAACAAGGTTTGTCCGGCACTATGACTACATGTACATGTATACTAGGGGTGGATATACCAGCACAGAAAATCCAGGTACAGTCCAAGTCCAGAGGACCAGGTCCTGAGGTCTGGACCTGAACCTGGTCCTAATTGTTTGTAAAAACTTGTGAATGGGCTACACTCCAAACAATGCATGGTCGCTACAAATTTAAAGGAATCTGTTTAATGGAGTATCCAACCTCTACTGGTAGTTTAACATCTTCATGCACACAACACTAATGCTTCTCTTAACTTAAACCAAGTTTAACTGTAGAAACTTGGTAAAAATGACTACTACTACAACTCTACTCTACTGTACTTCATTCGTTATTTTCTTTGGGACAGTAAGCCCCCAAAAATGCCTGCCGGTATCATCTGTTATTTTCCAATCGGTCCAAAATCCAGTACACTGATTTTTTTTCAGGTCCGTTTTTTCTGGAGCGGTCCAACTAGGAAAAATGTTTTTGTTCCAGTACCCACTACTAATGTTACTGTTTTGATGAAGCTAAAGTACAGTATGAAGTTGCCAAAAATGTACCAATGGCAACTGTTGCAGGAAAGGTGGTCTAGACTGTTTTGCTATCAAGTACCTTTCCCCAGCCTTTTCACATTTTTTTGAATACAATGTAACGCATCAGGTATCCTGTTTTCATCCACTAAGGGTGACAGTGAGAAGATGTTGTCTTTTGTTATGACATACAAACATGTAAAAAAAAACAAATAAAAACCAAGACCACGTACCTTTCCCCAGTCGGAGTAGAACCATGAGTTGGCGCACTGGCCCATGTCGCAGTCCTCGGCCAGGCGCGGCCGGATCCGCAGGTTACACTCGGCGTCGGGACGGACCTCCCCCGTGTTCGTTACACAGTTCACCTCCCGCGTACGCTGGCCCCGCCCACACGGCACCGAGCACTGCAGGACGAACAGAATGAACCAAGTCGTGAGAATCATCTTCACTGGTCTGGAAGAAACTTATTTTCTTTAAAAAGTTTCTGAAAGTTGCAGGTGTCTTAAGTCTTGGTTTTGCTGGAATCAGCAGAAATCAAGGATTGTAGAAATCCTGGATGTCCTTCACAAAGTCTTTGCGACCAATGCCTGGTGCTAATGGAAATTTTTGCCTCCCGAAGTGCACAGTGTACGGAACAGTAGTGTACTCTTCCTCTGCAAATTGTCAAACAGTACTAGCACAGAGAAGTGAGGTAATGGACTCAATTGCTCTGTATCCAGGTGTAGGTTCAGACACAAGCGTTCGTTGATTACAGTTGATAATAGGCGTTGCAGTCAATCGGAACCACTGTGGCTTTTCCCGTTCTTTCTCTGGAGGTGCCAGATCTTCAGAATGGCACGGATGGGTGCAAGGAAACTGCTGCCGCAAAAATCGAGCACACTGCCTTCTGGTACAAGTTCACTGATACAGTCGATAGAACTACTACTGAAGCTCCCTTGCACTCCCCTCCCAACGCAGATGCTTATGAACAAGGTATAAAGCTCCAAAGTGTGCAGGACATAGATCTTCCATACCAAACAGAACCTCACATGAACGTCTGACAATCTCAGTCGCGATGGAGATTGTGGTCAGGTTTTGGCAAGAAGTCTTCAATCACTGCACTATAGGCAGTCTGGAACCTTACGAGTTTCTCCTTCAACCAATGGAACGACATCCAACGATGTCCCCAAGAGAGTTCGTGGCTGCAGCTGTTGTCGATGCGTGCATTCAGGTTTCTTGGCAGAAAAACAGAAAAACGCATGAAAACAACACCAGCAAACCGTACTGTCAATGAACTTGTGGTAGAAATCCAATGTCTTCCCGAAAATCGTTGTCAACCAGATGCTTGATGCCTGGTAATTAGTGCCTCCTAAGCTGCAGAGTTCACAAAACAGGCAGTGCCTTCAAAAAAGAGATCTTGAACCCACTCCAATGAAACTCCAGAGCTTCTCTTAATTGTTTTCTCTGAGGAAAGCAAAACGTCCTTCTCCGTACAGAGGTCCTCAACCAGGAATGGAAGGCCGGAAGAAAGGCCAAGATCTTGGCACTCGATTCCTGCAGAGGTGTCTGGAGAAATATACACTCGAAGTTGCCGTTGATGGCAAAAAACAACAGGTTGATTCAGAGTACTTTAGAGATTCACACACTCCTTAGTCTCTTAGGGCACAGCGGGATTTCAAACGCGATAAAAGACACCGCCACTTTGTGTAATTACAGTCCCACAAGGTGATTTTGTGTGAAAGCGGATGCTTCGACTTCCGTCTCGTACAAGCCAGGTCTCCCTCCCTGTAGCCCCAGACCTGCACTTGTCACAAGGCCAAACTATTTCCCTCAGAAGTTCCCTCCAGAGACTAAATACAAAATCAGGATCAGATCCAGAGAAAATTAGACAAATTAGATTCCAGGGAATCAACTTTGGGTCAGCATGGAACGACTCCAAGCACTCAAAATTTGACTGTCAAACAGAATAACGTAACTTATACTGGAACTGTTGCAAGGTTCAGAGAAACACAAGGAAGCCAGATGCCATTGCAATTACTGAGAAACAATTTCCTGCAATTGTTGGGCTTGGCCAGAGATCCGATATTCGACTCTGCATCCGTGCAAATGAAAAAAGAAATTATGGCACTACAGAAGTGTGGACAGATGCATTCCAAAAGGTTTCAGTCAGGCCTAGACAGTATACATTTTTGTACATTTACGCGTACATGTATGCAAGGATGGAAAATTGACAACATAGCCTGATATAGAGAAGCTATACAAGCATAGAAGATGGAGAAGCAATCTTCAAATGGTTGGCAATTGTGACAAGAATGGTAGGCATACAAGTGCAACGTGCCATACAGATTCTCCGATGAACAGTGAACTTCAGTTACAACATCACGTAACGATGAGGACTGTGACCTTGTCGAGTGGTAGGCACTCAGTTTGGACGAACGACAAGTTGGGATTCAAACTCTCAACCCTAAGGTCCAGGGCCGACACAGTGGCTGGAACTCCTAATAGATGAACACAGAAGATGAAGAACCGGTTTTCCAGAGGGAAGCTGAGAAGACAGAGGAGTTCCTCTTGTAAAGCGCCGAGAGACTGGAGTGAGGCACGGGGGACAGTAGAGCTACAGACAGATGGAGCGCTGGCCACACACCAACCCAAACACGCTGGCATGCGACAGAGTGAGATGGGGTCAGTCCTCGTGCATGGCAGGCACAACTTGCCACCCTCAGCAAAAATCTCTCTACGGGCAACATCAATTCATTTCCTTGGTTCTTGGGCATCTGGCCACATAAGAGATACCACCTGGGCATCTGGCCACATAAAGAATAAGACAACAGGGCATAAACACTGAGGGCTACATGCATGACAAAAACTACATCATTACTCATTGATCCTTGCATTCTGTTATTATGACCTTCTGCGGCAGCGGCATCAAGGTGCCAATTGGTACAATATTTTGGCTAGACCCTATATAGAGGTCCTGGGTTTGAATCCCTCGACGTTGTGTCCTTGGGAAAGGCTCTTGAACAAATTTCCTTACTTCCCTCGGGTAAAAATTAGTACTACCTACAATGTAACTGTAGTTAGGGACAATACCCTCAGATAGGATGTTAAATGGTGGTCATGTGTTTAAGGTAAGCCACACATGGAGCATGAAAAAGAACCCACTACAGTTATCAAAAAGAGTTGGCGTTCTTCTCAGTACAAATGAATCTGTCCGGATACATTATGTATGTAGCTTGTACTGTTCAATACAAACCTGGTGTGTTATGCCATGAGGGAGTTAACCAGGTAAGCATGATACAAACATTAACAAGTACAGCACTACATCCATTTTCTTTAAGTTCTAAGAACCAAGACATTTCTAGGGTGGCCTTAATAAACTTCCTCAAACAACTGGCATGTATCTACATTTCTACCTGAGCCAAGATCTGTCTCAGCACAAACATACACCACAGGTGCCCATCTGTGTTTCACATTGTCGGAGGTTTACATTGTCGTGGGTGGAGACCCAACCATGACACAGGTTATACTATACGCCAACCCGTTGGCCATACAGCTCAGACTTATAAACACATCCAAATGTGTTCCTTGAGTCTTCAATAGGCCCGCAATGTGTTCATAAAAGGGAGAATAAACACATGTAGGTTTCGGCAAGACTTGCAATCCTTGCAGCATCAAAAAGCATTATTCTGTACCTCGAGGTCTTAAGTAGCATTTGTTACCACAACAGTCATAGAATTCATCAGTTTGATTTTACAGTTAAAGAATTTCTTTTGCATATTGTAGGTCACACTAAATTTGTAACAGTTAACACTTGGTACTAGTAAAAGTGTTGATAAAAGATATAGATTCAACTAAGCCATCCTTGGCTTTCGCCCTCGAGGATTTGTCTTGAAAATGTTTTGCATCAGTCTGCAAGCTGTCCCTGATGAGTCAACAGACTGGGGCTTGGCTATGTATAGCATCCTGCGGCTGAAAACTGGAATGTGCAGTTAAGCAGCTCCTTTCTGACCATCAATGACCACTTTTATTTTTTATCTTT
This sequence comes from Branchiostoma floridae, assembly GCF_000003815.2. Classification (NCBI taxonomy): domain Eukaryota; kingdom Metazoa; phylum Chordata; class Leptocardii; order Amphioxiformes; family Branchiostomatidae; genus Branchiostoma; species Branchiostoma floridae. The sequence continues at coordinate 4,416,786 of NC_049980.1, read as the reverse complement.
TGTGTGGCATATTTCAAAGTTGAAAGAGTTGCTTAGGATCCCGATATTTCTGGTTTAAAGCCTATAGCTGTGTTTTGTGTTCCATGTACAGTTTGCGACCATACTCTGCTCCCCAATTAAACTTAGCTGTCAAAGGTCACAGTTATTATGTAATTATAGCATCTTTATTTCTCTAAGATTGCATGATACAACATATAGCTGTACAACTTTGCCAAGATTTCAGGCTTTCTGCTTTGGAGTCAACTGAATATTCCCTTCCCCATCAAACAAAACTGGTGTCTTACTGCCACTAGTTGCCACTGACTGAATTTATATCCCAGGTCACCCCTTATAGAGTCCATATTTCACTCAATGCATATCTCTTTCCTTTGTGCATGACTTACGCCTAGGCAGAGCTCTATTTTCTACTGGCTGCATGGGTCGAAGGGCCACCTAGGACGTTGGTTGGGCACAACTGAAATGGCCAACATACTTGACTCGCTCGTGGAATTGAAAGTGATATTGAACCAGATATAAGCTCAATGTAGACTCTATTCTTCTACTGGCGATGTGAAAGAAAATGATGCTATGTGCCGCATTTGCAGGGAAATTCCCGTAGCTCTTTTCGACAAGCACGTTATTAAAAGTGATGACTTATCGTCCCATTCTATGGGCTGTGACCCTTTCTAATAGCATTGCATGTTGAGTGAGCAACACAGCAGGAATTTGAGCTCACATGTCCACTGGCAGGGCCTATTCGATAATATTCGACTAATCGTGCGATACTTACTTAAACAGTGTCGCCTTCTCTAATCAAGAAGGTAATGGTAAGGTGGTAAGGCAATTTAACATGCTTGAGGTGACACCTCTCCTCAAACAGATGACAAACTTTTACAGCTTATCATCCTCTACAATTTAGGACAGTCACTACTGCAACCTTTTCCAGTAGCAATTACTGTCAATGTCGGTGTGCAACAATGGTTGGGATTCTGGAACATCAGTATAGCGGATCAGACATTCTGATGAAAGTCAGCGAGATTGGCCGAAAATTCATGATGAGTGCCTTTGTTGTGTTTCAACAAAGCTCTACCATGTCGTACACAGAATATGTATCTTCATTTCAACACTCTTCGTCCTTCTCAAAATGGCTGCCACCAAACCGTGTGAGCCTACATGGTAGAAATGTCAGGTCCAAACACCAGATAACACAATTCCAATGTAGAACTGCTAGGTATGTATATGAAGACCACACTACCTTTCCGTGTTGACATGCTCAACAACTCAAAGTGCTAGCATCGTCAATAAACTTCTGGATGTAACATACTCAGATATTCTAAAAGTAAATACTGTGTAACAGATAATAACTGTTAGTTTTGTAATGTTTTAAATCATTTTAATTGCTGTTCATTTTCAATTATGCGGCATACTGTAATCCAGCCAAATTAAGTGGCACTGTATATTGTATGTATGTCGCTCGATAGAGCAACATTCATTCATTCATTCATTCACACACTGAGATACGTACCGGTCCCCAGCCCTCTATTCTCCACTGGCTGCAGATTCCCAGCTGACACATGATGGAGGTGGCAGGTTTGGGGATGGAGCGACACTTCCTGGGGGAGACCGTCGTGGTGAAGCTGTGCGTGATGGCCTGTCGACACAGGACCATCCGTGTCTTGATCCCGGGGCCGCACGTCTTACTGCACGGTGTCCACTCTCCCTCGTCCCAACTGTAATAATGATAAATGACAATAACGATAATCCAGTAGAAGTTGTTGATAAAAGACATTGCAGGCAAGGGATGAAAGATGCCTTCCTGCAAATTCTTGATTATCCCAGCTGTAATATTAAGAAAGATCTTTATTGCACATAATAATGAAGAAACCGTGCTCAATAAATGAATCAATCAATCCATTACACAATCAACTGGTTTATTGACATAACATTGCAGCCGAGAGCTGAATTGTGCTTTCTTGGTACATACAATTGTTACAGTATGATTGCATTAAGTCTTGGTACTTGGAGCCATATCATGATTCTCTCTTGTTTTGAGCTGGTCAAAAGCCGTTGCCAAACATAGCCAACCACAGCCTCCCAACCTTCTTCAGACTACTGCTGGGAGTAAGCTACACAGAGCAAGGACATTCTGTGGTCGAATGTTGTTTGGCTTACATTTGTTGCTTACATTTAATTTAGTCTTTAAGTCGTCTTTTCTAATGCACTATAAAGTTTTTAAAAGAATTTTGAGGAAAGTCATATTCTGCTTGGATGTGATCAGAGGAGTGAACTGAAGCTAACATAGGATAGATTGCACTACCTTGCTGAACTGTGATTGGTTAAGCCACCTAGGGCACCTTGCACCAGGTCAGTGCACTATATGCACCGGGCCTTTAAAAGCGGGGACATGAAGTACTATGCTCATTCGAGTGCATAACACTGAGGAAGCCACACGGCGAAACATGTTTGTTGTGTGTTGAATCGAATAAAGTTCCTAAACGGGGAACGTGCGGCTCCAGCGTCTTTTCTGAAGATGTGGCGTAAGTGTGAATGATTGGCTTGAGGTTGTCCTTCCCCACATACTACATTTTTGTTTGTATAGAATAGATTCCAGGCTACTCCCAACCAACCAACCATTGGTTGGAGAGTGGTCAGAAAGAAAGGTGAAAATCCTAAAAGTGTGATAGGGGCTTAAGGTTATATCTTACTGGTTACAATTGACTTACAATGCTGGGCAGGGCTGGGTGTTACATGGCACCGGCTGGACGGGCGGTCGTATCCGGTTGTCACAGTTGCTGGCCAGCACGACGGCGGCGCTGTCTCTCCGTATGCACTGGATGATGTTCGTCCGTACCCCTGTGGGAGAAGAGAAGCTGTCACTGTTTCTTCGCCCCAAGTGAGTGTCGTATTTGACTTTTCAGTGCATCTGTCTGCCTATATGTATTTCTACAATCCATGGCGCACACACACACAAAGACATGCCAAAACAATAATTTAAAAGGTCAGAAGTAAGAAAATTTTAAAGTAATGCTTAGGCAGTATACTGGCTTTTTTCCCATATTTGGGCATGTGTGACCTCGTGGGACACCTAGCGGCTACCCCCACTTTTGTTGAAATAAACTTGGGTCACGGCGACAATTAGATGGTGACTGTGACCTACCCGCAAGAACACCAAGAGGACCTCTGTGACATCTGGCAGTCCAGTGGGACAAATTTGTGGCTTCGGAACCCAAAGGGCAATTTGGTGCAATTTTGACCAAAGCCCTAAGTGATGGTTAATCTTTTCAGCTTAAACATTGCATCCAAAAATGCATCACACTAATTTTGGTTATTATATAATAAGTCCTCACCTCTTCCGCAGGTGCGGCTGCACTGTGTGTACCCTGAAACAGTCCACTCAAACTCCCTCCTTCCCGGCCCAAACTCCTGGGGGGAACCCTGGAACACCCCCTCCACCGGCCCCAAGTTCGTTCCCGTGTACACCCCCTCTGGAAATGTTCTGCCAGGGGGTGAACGTGGGGAGGGGTCCAGGGAGGGGTTCACCCCTCCTCTGTTCGAGCCCCCTGTGTACACGTTTTGATTGTTAAATGTTTCTCCTGGTCTGTAAGATCCCGGTAGGTACTGCGTTCCTTCCGACGTTCTCTCCGCGGTTCCTCCCAAGTACACCCCTCCCGTTGGTTGGTATGACGTTCCTCCAGAAGACCCCGGGATGTGGGACGTTCCCGGTCGATAGATGCTCTGATGGGAGGTTCCCGGAATGTACGCATTGTTCGACCCGCCTAACGAACCCTCCACGGACCCTCGCGGAACCACGGAACTTCCTCTCGATCTGCCACCTGTACTCTGTGACGTTCCATCCGCTTTTTCCGAAGGGGAGCTGTCCCTATTGACGGCAACGTGGTGCCTGTTAGGAGGCGGGCTGTCCCTGTCAGCTGTGCCGTGGTGCCTGTTTGAAGATGAGCTGTCTCTGTCAGCTGTAACACGGTGCCTGTCTGAAACAGAGCTGTCCCTATCACCTGTACCGTGGTGCCTATTTGAAGTCTGAGTGTCCCTGTTGGCTGCGCCTTGGTGCCTGATTGCTTTGTTGATGTCTGAAGTATGCTTGGTGATGTAGATGGAAGGTCTCATTGTGACAGGAAGAGGGGGTGGGCTGGGAGTGACACTCGGCATTGATGGAAGGACATACTCATACAGGATTCCTGGATTTCTCTGCTGGTAGATCAGCTGAGGAAATAGAAAACAGTTAGATATATATAAAGGGAACCATGCATTACCACTGGTACTCACAGTGAGTCTGCTGTTCTACAAATGTTCAGTAGGGGGAGCTTGTGAACCACTGGAGGTTCTTTTACTTCCCAAAGTTTCCATAGCTTGAAAGTCCTCACTGATTGGCCAATAGGGACTCTATTTCATCCAATCATATTGCAAGAGTTTTACATAGTTGGTCCCTATAATATAATTATGCCAACAGGGTCTGCTCTGTCCAATCAAAATGTAGGGTTTTCACTCAAAAAATCTCTAGTTCCTTATTGGTTGGCTCATCATCATCATTGGTTGGCTGCAGAGTTTAAAGGGTGTATATTGTCCAATCACAGTATAGAGTCTAACAATAAATCCTGATTGGTTGATGCCAATACCAGCAGTGTCCAATCACAGAGCAGAGTGCCTACTCACCATAACCTCCAGGTCCTCATTGGTTGGTCCTGTTGCTAACAGTGTCTGCCCCGCCCGGTTACGCTGGTGGGGCGTTGACCTTGTGTACTGGAATGTTGTCCCCGCGCCCTTGAAAGTTCCGGGGCTGTCGATCTCCCACTTGCCATTCAAGTAGAATTTGCTTTTCGTATTTTTGAGGGCTGGAGAACAGATGATATAGTCTGGTAAATGTTTCATACTAATCCATAGGTATTTACGAAACCTGATGACAACCAGTAAATTGAACTGGTAGGTCAGGCATAAACTTCAGAGGTCTTATATAATGTGTGTATGATGGAAACCAAATGGATTGAGGGATTGTGAGGCTTGCCAGTGAAAACAACATTCCTGCTGTCAAAACTTTTCAGCGGATGACACTTTCAAGGTCGCAGTAAAGGTGGCACCTCTTGTATTTAGTCGCCGCCCTTGCTTCTGTGTACATTTTGTGTACATCGGTCCCCCCCACCTCCGTGACCCAAGACGACCTGACAACCCCTCCGCAAACTAATTAGCCACGCCCTGTCAACCTCAGAACAGGCGGGCGGGGAACACTTGAAGGTGCTTTACCAGGGCTAAAAACACCTGCGGAATGTGGAGTTGGTGCATCTGGTGATGCACCTGTTTCCTAAGAGCTGTAAGATGTTGCCATGGTTGAATACCAGGTTTAAAAACACTTGTGGAATGTGGAGTTGGTGCACCTGGTGATGCACCTGTTTTCTAACAGCCGTAAGATGTTGTTGTGGCTAAATACCCGGGCTAAAAACACCTGCGGAATGTGGAGTTGGTGCACCTGGTGATGCACCTGTTTCCTGACAGCCGTAAAATGTTGTTACCATGGTTAAATACCTGTTGCATGTTCTGTAGGGACAGTACAGGTGCCTCACCTGTGTTACAGGTAAAGGTGAAACATCTGTCCTCTAAAAACACCTGTGATATTGCCAAGGCTTAGTATTACATTTTGCATGTTTGGATCAGTGACTAATTTGTATGAGTTTATCAAGATAAAATTTTAGTGTCTCAAAGGTTCACCTGTTCCACAGGTGACATTTACACACCTTCTTAGTATACCTAAAATGTTGCTAGGGCTAGAAACACCTGGTAAAGGAGGAATAGGAACTGTACAGGTGCCTCACAGGTAACTTACAGGTGATTTTGTGAGACACCTTTTGTAAAGTCACCTGAGATGTTGTCCACACCTATGGAGTACAAGGGACAGTACAAGTCAGGTATCTCTGTGGCAAATCTGTTCTCACATATGCATGGGTATCAATTTGACTGTGGTGTTTGGTAGTATGATGTCCAGATCTAAAGAAGGTGTAAGGTATGGAAAAAGCAATTCAAAAGAAACAGTTACGATGATCATCTAACAAATGTAGCTGTTACAGTGTTTGTAGTCTTTAATCAGCAATCAGATCTAAACAACATCCCGCAACGTCCAACCCTTGCAAGACAGGGAACAAAGTATGCTAAACTGGATAGTGAGTGAGTGAGTTAATCCCTCAGTTAGACAGGAAAACTCTATCAACCAAGAGCGTCCTTGACATTGTGTTTCGTCCAGATTTGTAGGATGTACCGGTAGTTCTACTTTTACTGATTGCCGGAAGAGTGCTGCAAACCAGTCCCCATTGAAACATTTAAACCACTGTGAGTCTTGACATGTCTTGAAAGCAGGATCTAATCTATTACTTGCCAAACAGTCCCTCACACTCAGGCGCCGTTCACCCTGGTATCGCATTACACAAGGGCCGACGCCCTCTTTCACCTGAACCCAGCGTGAAGTAAAAAACGACAAGCGCCAACCACGTCCTGACAGACGCCATGGTAACGCTGACACTAAAGCAACATGTTTCGACAAGCGGGCTCTGATTCTGCAGCAATTAAAATTCCGCGCATTCACTCGCTCAGTCTCTGACATGAGAGGTGATTTATGAAATCCTTTGTGTTTTTGATTCATCTGCGTCTGAGCCTTGACAGTTACAGTCAGGAGGTGTTAGGTTTTTTTGTTGGTTGCCAATTGAAGAAAATGTTGGTCCTGGGGGTAGATTTGGCTGTGCCAGCATCTAGAGTACAATCATGTAAGTCTGTCTCAAGCAAAAAATTATACAGAACTTAATCTGTATAACTCCTTAACAAAATGTTTAGTGCTCAAATGTCAAGATGGCATAGATATCTGTTACTCCTAGCAGAGCTTATCTCAATTTTTGCATACTTCTTATCTAAAATTTGAAAGCATGTCATAAAAAAGTCCCACCTAATTTGGTGAGATGGTAGACAGTTGGAAGTTTTGGAAGTTACAAAAGCCAAATATTCATTATAGCTCTATATTTATATACCTGCATGGTAAAATTTTGCTCTTGGGCCTCTGTTCCATCCTTCTTCAGCCAATTGTATCCCTCTTCTGCTGTCTTACTAATATAGCCTAGTAATTGGCCTCTAAACTATATGACACCAATGTTGCAAATTGGTCTTGCTTCAGTTCTTACTTTCTTGCTGCAGTACACTTTAAAAAAATGATAGATAACAGATTAAATAACTTGAAATAGCCATACACGTGGAGATGTATGATATTGTACAGTTAGATTCAAATTTTCCTCTTGGGCCCATTCCAATGTTCAAATATTTGTTACTTGTTTTCTATTTTTGTGCAAATCACCCGAAAACAAATGAAATATTTTGGTCTGGCTATGTATGCGGGATGGCTGATCCTGTATGATGAAATGCAAGCTTTCCTCTTGAACCAATGATTTCAAGTTTCAAACTTTTCTCCACCTTTCATTGGCTAACCACTAACCAATGAAATGCCTTGGTGTGGCCCTGCATGAAGGATGGATGACTGCTGCACCTTGGAAGCCTCCCAGACTGTTTCCTCCTTGCTGACAAGGTCTGGCTTCTCAGACACTGCCTCATTGTCTTCTGTCTTCTTCTCTGTCAAAACACCGCCCCGGCCAAGTCCGCACCTCCCAAAACAACAGTCTATTCTGCTCCGCAAGCTTTCATTCAACTGGCACTTTTTCAACTGTGCTGTACTTTCTGTGGTGAAGGGGAGATAGCCATCGCCCTGCCTTTCCTACTAGTGTTACTCCAGTAGAGGAGAGGGAGCAACAAATATTCCCAGTCCTCTTCCAACTGAGTCTTCCTGTTTGGAGGCACAGCTGGTGGTGTGGTCCTGATATGGGATGCACTACCTTTGCCCAGAACATTGTTCTTGGTAGCATTTGAATGTAATACTTGCTAATGTAATACTTGCTTGTATGTCTTGTGGATGAACAGCATAACTGAAGAAGGCCTGGATGGATTGTTTTGATATTTGGTATATGATGTGGTGTATGATCACATTTTGGGTCCCCTGACAGCTTGCTATGGCATGGAAGTGGAACTTCCACAATATCCAACAATACACGTCTCTTCTACATCCAACAATGCACCTGTCCTACAATGTACATCCCACATGTGTTCTGCATTCCAAAGTGCACCTGTCACATACCCACTTGCACTTGCACCACAGCCGACAATGCATGTGTCCTGCATCCCAAAGTGCACCTGTGCCAAAATCCCACAATGCACCAGTGCCAAATCTCACAATGCACCTGTACCGAATCCCACAATGCACCCGTGCCACATCAAAATACAACCATGCCACATCCCACGATGCACCTGTGCCAAATCCCACAATGCACCCATACCACATCCCATAATGCACCTGCATGTTGCACCTGTGCCAAATCATCACAATACACCCTTACCACATCCCATGATGCACCTGTGCAAAATCCCACAATGCACTGTCCCATACCATATCCCATGATGCACCTGCACATTGCCTTACACAACTGGGTTGTTTGTCTCATCAGAGCACAGCCAGTAGACATCTTTGTTATTCAAACGTCTTCCAAACCATCAGCAGCAACCCAAGACACGTCTATCACTAACCATCAATGCACCTGCTTCCCACATATATTCTCAGGCATCCATGTAAAAGTGAAAGTGCCCAGATCCTCGAGACGGTGATAAGACATCTTGAGGGTGTGCAGGACACGCAGACCTGCGGAGTCTCAGGGCGCTGAAGAAGACTCCGCGTGGCACATCCTCAAAACACAGGCCGGGTTTACTAACGCTTCTCTGTCTGGACTTCAAAGGGTGTTTATTTTGGGGCACGTTTGTCTGCTGAGCATCAAGGGGAGTTACGTAAACGGCAGGCGTCACAACAACACCTTGATAGTAGCAGGCTTCATCTATATAGGTCCTTGCTGGTCGAGAATCAAATCCTTGTTGCGAATTCACTTGCACGCGACTCGAATGGGACAGGGTAGATGCTGACCTTTAGAGTGTCATAATATTGTCAAACTAGCCAGTCTGATCTTATATTGAAAAAGTCTATACACTTGCTATGTAAAAATCAGTTGTGTTAAAAATGAATCACAAACAAAATCACCAGGTCCTGGCATGGTTTGATAGAAATAAGAAAACATGTCTGCTTTCAAATCTTCAGTAGGTGGCTACATTTTATATAGGGGGTTCCAGTCTACTCCAGGCCCTTTTGTCATTAACTCCCAAACCAATGTAAAACTCTGAGTTAAACTCTAGGCCAGGTGTGACTAAGCCCTTTGATGTACATTGGACTACTGAGCCAGTTCTGTCTGCAAGGATGGTATTTCATACCATAAGGGCAGTTGTATTAAATCCATTCATTCATATCCTGGTTCACTGATCACAAATATTTTAAATTTGAGTTGGTATATAAAGTTGCGTCCATAGCAACTAGAAAGTTGTACAGCTACATATTACTTTTATCTAACCTGGATGTGCTGATAGCGTGACAAATGTTGTAACACTTTACAGGTGCTTTGTAGCACTATCATTTACTCAGTACCTTATTCCCTACCCTGAATGGTACCTGGAATGTATTACACTACTGTTCCTCTAACAAAGACGTCCCAGACTTGGGTCCTCCCCCAATTCTGGCACGGGTGTGACCCAAGGTTCTAGCAGAATGCCCAATTTCACCTGGGCAGGACGGCAAGACTGGTCTGATTCAGGTCAGGGCTCGAAATACTTTTTTTCTGCATACCTGCACTGGTTCAGGTAACATTGAAAATTACCTGCACCAGACAAATTTTACCTGCACCACACTGAAGTTAGGAAGTATGGATCAAACTGAATTTGTTCAGGAACCATTGCTATTTTTTATTTTCTATAATCTATAGGTGGTAACAGTCAATGCAGCTAAAACAATCCATACACACCTACATTATAGGATTTTTATGTATAAAACTCAGTACATGAACAAGTGCAGGTTAGGTACAGGTAGACACCAGAAATACCTGCACAGCTCCAATTTTACCTGCACTAACCTGTATATACCCAGTACATGGACCAGTGCTGGTTAGGTGCAGGTAGACACCAGAAATACCTGCACAGCTCCAATTTTACCTGCACTAACCTGTATATACCCAGTACATGGACCAGTGCTGGTTAGGTACAGGTAGACACCAGAAATACCTGCACAGCTCCAATTTCACCTGCACTAACCTGCATATATACAGGTGGTATTTCGAGCCCTGGCATGGCTGGTGTGATTCAGGCCCACCCACCGGGCCTGTGTTGGAGTTAATAAGCTGTGGCTGTGGATTATGGCTGTGAGTTGTGATGGGGGAGCATGTTCCCTGTGACTCCGTCAGACAGCCGGGCTACATCTTCATCTGGGAAGTGTTACTGTGGAGACTGGACCAGTTTCAGATGTTCCCTCCCACACTTACTCCCAGTCTGCAGCTGTAGAGCTCCATTTGTCTTCTTATAAGAGGTATCCAAGACACACCTCTAAAAGTTGTTGTAGGTTCAAAAGGCACAACTTTTTTGAATTACAACAGCTAGAAACTTAAGGCAACTTTTTGCAATTAAGAAAAAAACTACATTTACTTGGTTTTTAGACAATTTCATTACCAGAATTATACTATATACCATTAGACTAGCCATGTAGTATTCATGTGTGCAAGTAAAATAAAATTACTCATATTTACAATATACTGCTAATATGCCAATGCAGTTGTGAGCTCTGATTGGTTTGTGGCAATTTTACTCTATGATTGGCCCCTGACAGAAGTACTGGATCAGGAGAAAAATGAATCTCAACATATATTTCTATATGTTCCATCAGCACTAAGTCCCTGTTTTTAACACAGCCCCCCCCCCCCTATTTTTCGATGCCCTTATGTTCTGACACCCTCTAACTCTTAGTCTTACCCTAACCTTAAACCTTAAGCCCTACATTGTACCCCTAACCCAAGGGCTGTCAGAACTTTTCTCCGATTGCATAATGGGCATTCAAGAGATACAATGTATGCTGAGGAATGATGCTTTTTTACAACCCTGTAAGGTGCATCTATTCTCAGCTAAGACTCACAGTAGAGCAAGATCAAAACTCATCTACTTGACCTGGCTTAGCCTCTATAACCTGGGCGATAACACATTATAACAAAGCTGAGTGCACCGATATGATAGCTACACACACTGATAATCTGACGCTTTTAGTTTGGTGTCATGTTGAGAGATTGTCATGTTGTTGAGGGATTCTACAAGAGGCTACATAAATTTACGAGCTTGTTTTTCAAATGTCCGCTTTTTTGTTGATAGAGTTCATCTAGCAGCCTGGCAGACTAGTGAATTATGCCCTTGTCCATGACTGTTTTCAGCATATGACCTTGAGGTAATGGACGCATTATCTACAGTTCCTAACATCTGCTATTCCTCCTGAACTTGGGGAGGACATGGAACAGAAACAAAATAGGCAACATACTCCGTGACGTATTCATGGTTTCCGTCGCATCAGTTGCAACAATACAATGTATATTATGCCTATGATATGGACAATGCCAGATAGACAAATAACGACAAACAGGGAAGAAAGCTAACTAGAAAAAAGTCTACCCATAGGAAACTATGCTTACATGATTTGCATTTGAGTAACTTTGCATATGATCCTAACTAGTAAGTGGTTAAACCATTTTTTCTAGTTTAAGCTGTACTTTTATGGAATTGTTCTGCTAGTTCATCAGGGCTCGAAATACCACATGCATATGCAAGTTTGTGCATGTGAAATTGGTGTGGTGCAAGTAAGTTTGGACCAAACTTGCACCAGTGCAAGTTACTTTTATCCACTAATACCTGACTTTAGAAAAAGCTTACACACACCAAGAATATTGTCTGCCATTGAAAGGTAAAAGAAAACAACACTGAATAAAAAAATAGCCTAAATTTGTTATTTCTAAACTTGGTTAGACATCCAGGTAAACAAAATTTGAAGACAATTCCATCTCTATAATGCTAATAATTCCTATGGTGTTGTCTTACCTTGATTTGCATATGAGTAAATACATTTTGCATACAATTTAGTGACTTTGATATGATCAACTGGATTTTCCAGTTATATGTGTTTGTATTGAGTTGTTCTAGCGATGGTTAAGAATAGTGATGGAAGTCACTCGAAGAGTCCAGAAGAAATCTATTGATCTTATCAAGTTGTAGACATTGAATTGTCTTAAATTAAGCCTAAATTCACATTTGTTGTACAATTTGAAATCCAAAATAAAATACGCTTCGGAAAACAAATATCCAAACATGTGGTCTTTATGTATCCCCATATATTTGCAAATTTTCAGAAGAAGAATAAAGGGTTAACAGTTCACTATTTTGGGTTGTGCAAGTAAGTTTCTTTTGGTGCAAGTTACCTTTGGCTTAACTTGCACTGGTGCAAGTTGACTGAAAAGTGTATTTCAAGCCCTGTTCATTCTAGTGATGCTGAAGAAGAGTGATGGATGCCACTCGAAACGTCCAGAAGTAAATATCTGTTTTTTATCCAGTTGTAGAGATTGAATTGTATTTGAATATTGCTTACCTGGATGTCTAACCTTCATAAACGAAGCCCTAATATTACTGCTAGGCTAACCTTATTTGTATCACAGCTTATGGACAAATAAAGCCTCTCAAGCCTCTCTCAAGCCTTACCAACACTAGCACTGACCAATACAATGTGCTACGAAGCCGGAGTCTAACAACTGTTTAGCGATTCCTCTGCCCCAACAGCTGTTCTACATATAGAACACATACATGTAACCCCATATATATCTGCTTGGAGATAAGCTAATTACCAAACACCTACATTTGTAAACCACCTGGCCTGTTCCACAGTACCAGGAATATAGGGGTGATTTCTGAAATTATTACATCGATTATAAAAACTACTAACGCGAAAAGAAAACAATGTGCATCATCGCACAACTGATTGAAGATGACATGCCTAACTACATACGAATGTGGGAAACAGAACATTATAAGAGATACATTTGTACAGATGCGAACATTCATCTGATAGTACCAGGTAGCGCACCTGTAATATGTAGTAACCAGATTCACATCCACCAACAACAATACTCTGTTGTGGAAGGTTACCCTCCGTCACGGAGTAAAAAATTCAAAACCTTGATTCTGACACTTATGTTGTGCTGATAAATGTTGTAGCAAATTTGCCCAAAGCGAAGATATTGTCAGAGACTATACCTATTGCACAATGTGCAGTTCTATATGCCCAGAGTCAGATGCATGTGCATTGTAGAAATTCCAGCAGGAACATGACAATGTATAAACTGTCTATATTAATCTTTTACTAGTGAACATAACATTTCCAGAACATGAGATACACAATATATATGTATCAAAACAGGAAGTCCTGTTGCAGTACCAATGCAGGGCTCGAAATACTGGGTGCATGTGCACCCAGGTGCACCCAAAATTGGAGCTGTGCACCCAATCATTTTCTGTGGGTGTATGGGTGCACCCAAATATTTTCTTAGATTTATGTAAACTATGTAAATATATCAAAGTATATGGTATTACATCATATTCTTGACATCTAAGTGTTAGAAAGATAATAAAAATGTCTGACATGGTACTTGTTTAAGAATTTGATAGCTTGTAACTAAGGTTTATCATTGAATTTAAGTGGTGCACCCAAACATTTTTTGGTGCACCCAATTTTTTAAGCTGGGTGCACCAGTGCACCTAATCCCAGAAATGAATTTCGAGCCCTGCAATGGAAAGCTGCTAGGGCCCAAGTCTACCATTTCTTCATTAATTTTTGCACAAAGTCACATCCATTGTATCAACATACCACATAAGATCCATCCACAGCCTCTCAACTTCTGATGTTTACATTCAAAGACAGACAAGAATAAACATAATCTTCTTTACGGTAACAATAAATTAGGAATGATTAGATCGAAGTTTACATATTGTGGAAGCAGGAGTGTGACCTGACGTTTAAACTCAAGCTGTGACATGTTTCAACACATGAGTTGTTTAATCCTCTTCGTGGCATTTACAACCGACAAAGTCAACTTTACTTCCCACCTTCCTAAACCCCCGCAACATTCAGGGCGTTCCTGACATTCCTGCTCTAAAAGCCAGACAAAAAAGCCATTAGGCTACTCCAGTTCAATCAGTTGTACGTCACAAGTTTCTTTTTATAAAATATCGTGACCGTATAGCTTGTTCAGAAGACAAGATAGCAAAACTGGAAGTTATGCTGCAGCACCAATTGAAGCTGCTAGGGGCCCAAAATCTAATCTTTCCATCCTACCAACACACTATGAAACCAATCCATCCAGCCATTCTTGAGGTACATTGTATCTTGTTGGCACCCACACACAGACACGCAAACGCTAGTGAAAATATAACCTCCATGAATATTTTAATTTTCAGGTAAAAAGGCTCTGGTGTTGAAGACAATACAACAAAGAAGAGGGTCTGCATGGGAAGTGCCCTACAAGGTTTTGCACTGAATTCAGAAGATCTACAGTATTACGCCAAAATCAAGGCATGTTGTTATGCAAAATTTCATTACCTTGATGCAAACTACATGATTAAGACCTATTTTCCTACGAATTATGGAATCTCAAAATAAACTGCCTACACCTTACAGAAAAAAGCATGCAGACCCTTATATAGAAATGGACAAGAAGCTAGGAAAGTTTATGTTCATCAAAAAGTAATCAATGTTTTTAAACATCAATAAGGGAAAGGGGGAACTCTGCCATTTCTTTGTCGGTAGCAGTGTCATGCCTCCTCGTAATTTAGAGCTCGCAGACTTGTCATCCGATCGATTTTCGCCTAATGTGAGGGGGGTATTACTGAAACTATGAATCAGAACTGACTGAGACTGAGATACAATCAGATTTTATGTTGGACCCAGAAACGTTATGGATTTGATCATGCCCACAGTTGGTTGGGGGAAGGGTATGCAAATTGCAGTACATTAACGGACATCAACAGAACACAAAGTCGGTGGACGTTGCATTCCTCAAACTCTTGTTTGTCAGACTAACACCTTGCTTTGTAATATACGCAACCTGATTTCTGAATGTCATGTGACATGTGACAGTACTCAGGTGACCAGGTATGAGGAATTGGCCCAAATCAGGTGCCACTGCAAACTGCAAGTTTACCTATCCTGTAGTCCCTTGGGAAAAAGCCACACTGAACATACCATACAAATCTGCCATACCATTAAACTGCCTATACAAGACCACAAGCATGTGACATTAATACATAGAAGAAAAAAGGATGCTTTGCTTCTGAGGAAGTGGCAAACTGGCCTTTAGCGGCCTTCTGGCACAACACGGTATGGCAAAAGCTGAGTCAATTGTATGACAAGGGGCTCAACAGAGTTAACTTATAAGATCGCGTGGTACAGCTGCAGCGTGTTTGGCTCAGGACCGAGAGGTCTCAAGTTCAAATTCGGCTGCGTGTCACCGATCTTGTGCCCTTGGGAAAGGCACTTTACACGGCTTTCCTCACTTTCCTCGGGTAAAAATGAGTACTTATCTTCGGCTAGGGCCGTCCCTCGGATAGGACGTTAAATGGAGGTCCCATGTTTGGGGAGAGCCATACCCCAGGCAACTTAAAGAACTCACCACACGTGCGATGGTGCGGTGTGTGTGGTTCAAATCCTACCGTTCCTTGGTTGCACCTGGGGCAGTAACTGCTGTATTGAGGTCACCGTGTGTGCGGCGCCGAATGGCAGCTCGCTCCAGACTCTTGCGATTTAGCCCCGCCTATTGTAAGCTCCTCACAATTCAGCCCCTGGCTGCCAAGAGAGAGTAGTCGCCCACCCAATAACAACAACAGGAAGTGATTACAATGAAGACATGAGTTAGCCTTACCGATGTAGTTTTTGCTGTGCGCTAGCTCGGTGATGTTGATGTGTCGTGCGCCGGCGGGAATGCGCATGAGCGGGTTGTAGCCCACGGGGAGGTGGCGCCGCGTGAACATCCCCGACACCACCTGGCAGGCCGAGTTGTCCCCACCGCACACCCCACACTTGTCCAGCATGGCCTGCGAGCCAAGGATGCCATCGCATCCAACTCTCTGTGGGAGCAAGAAAGAACAGAAATTAACTAAAAATAAGTATTATAAAGAATGTATTCCCTCTAGCCATTAGGCTCATCTCAAAGAAGCATGTGTGAGTGAAAAATAATTGGGGGAGTATGAATCAGAGTAGCCTGGCATGATAGCCAGCCCTGGTGGCCAGCCTAGCATTTTCTGTAAACCCTTTTGCAAGGGGAAGAAAGAAAAAGAAAACATTTGGTCCTACAAAAACAATATGTTTTCTTTGTGAAAACCTAACTGTACAATGAAATACACACAATAATCTACCAGTTCTCGTCTGGATGGTGAGTCCTATGACCATGACGGTGATTCTTTTTCTGGAACAATCTAAGAAATTTTAATCTTTACATTTCTCCTAAGGCCAGAGAATCAACATAGTACAAACTAGGAGATGTGTACCATACAAAAATCATGACCAAAACCATGTCCAGATAACCAGACACAAAGTCTGGAAGGTGCACTGCAGTACTGTAATAAGACACTAGGAGACCCCTATGCACCTACCAAACACCATAAGAATCCATATCCACAGCTTGTAGATTTATGCTAGTAATACGCAGACATACATGTACATAGTGTTAAGCAGCACCAAAACACAAATCTTGACAAACATGGCGACACCGTCAGAGATTCCCACAACCTGCAAAAGGCATCAAAATATCTTCACTTCGTGCAAAGACAAAATACCATGCCCGGGTGTTTGAGGCTAAGTCTCCAGGACAGGAACTTACAGAGATAAAAACTGAACGTTGGTTCTGGCAGGGGACCTGTAGGCTTTAGGTAAAGTTCGAGAACAAGCTGCTAGAGGGCCTTGACCTACGCCATGTCTTCCTTACATCAAAAGCTATCTGCCACTCACTCACTCACTCACTCACTCACTCACTCACTCACTCACTCACTCACTCACTCACTCACTCACTCACTCACTCACTCACTCACTCACTCACTCACTCACTCAGTGATGTGTAAGCACACCGCTGTTATGATAACTTTCATGCCACCAAAAAAAATCAAAACCATAGCATGTCTGGGACAGAAGATACAAAAAATGGAAGTTCTACTGCAGTACCAAGGTCACACACCAGGGGGCCCAAAGTTGACCTTGACCTTTGTTCTGCAAGTACCCACATATCAAATTACAATCCATCCAGGCGTTGTTAAGTTATGCTGACCACAAATATCCAGTATCACAGACACACACACAGAAACACCAAAATAACAATACCTCCATTTTCATGGAGGTAAAAAGTCCCCATGTAAACACCACCAACCCCACAGCTGCAGACCACCTGTTAGCTCTACACTTGTTTGTAGTCACGGCAATGAACCTGACTGTTTGTTGTCGTGGAAACTCGTGTTTGTTGCCACGGCAATGACCCCGAGTGCCCCCGGCAATGAGGTAAGGTCCCCAGAGACGGCTTAGACAGGACTAGGCTGGGGGATTGTTATCTGTGTCAACTAACATCAGTGATAATAGAGCGAGTCCGTTTGTAGTAAAACAAGGGATTACCAACTTTGGACAAAGTTTGCCCACATGTAAGGCCAGGCCTATGGGATTCACTGCTTTACAGACACCGAGATGACCCGTCAACCCCTTCTTGAGGCTTTCTATTTCAAATTCTGAAGCTTATAAGTGGCTCCTGCAGTTCCCAAACCAACACTACTTACTGAAGTTACTCTCTTCCTCAAGATGTATCTAGTAATATTCTGCCACTCAAAAAATCACAACCACAGCATGTCCAGAACTAGAGATATCAAACCCAGGAGTTCCGATGAAGTACCGTAACAAGCAACTATAGGGAGCCTAAAATTTCATCGTTTCAAGGTTTCATCAAAACCTACTAAGACACATGCAAAATATCAATAGACACACACATACTTTGCACACACATACAAATGTTACCCAAAGCATAACCCGACAATAAAAGATAAAATGTATAAGCATACCAAATAGTAAAATCGATATCTTCCATACTAAGATACCATCTTGCAGAGAGGTCATCTTAACCAGGGCAGTCTTATAATATGTTGACTTCTGCCAACTGCATGTCCAAATCCCCAGGACTTCAAAGGTGGTCAGTCCAGAAAGTTATTGGGTGCATGCAGTACCCTTGGCTGACCTCCAAATCAGGCAAGGTCATTTCACCAAGCCCACCAACTGTGTACCGGTCAGTCTGTGCAATAAGTCACAGCAGGTGGGTGTGAGGATTAAACATAACCCCAAAGGCTTTCCTTCCTAAATCTCCAGCATTCTTTCCTTGTGACCTACTTTAAGTTTATGTAACTAGGTTAGGATGATGTTTTCAGCACCAAGGACAGGGCCATGAAGAACATTAACATTCAGGACTGAGTGTGTTTGTTTCTTTTGTGATTTTCTCTTACAAATTTATAGACTCATTTTTTGTCTTCAAATTCTTAATCTATGTCCTGATTCATTTAATAGATAATTCATGGTATGATCTCAACAAACTAGTTTGTTTACTTCTGACTATGGACAATTCAATCCATTTATATTACTAACATTAGTGTTCAGTTTTGGGGGGGGGGGGTGTAAAACGAAAAGCCATTAGGTTTCTTCCCTCTCCCCCTCCCTTTTTTGTCATGTACAGTAGTATCATATTCATATCATTGTTTGTATATATGAAAAATAAACAAACAAGTGATCATGATACTAAGATTCCTGCCCCTCCAATTTTGTCCATATTTATGATATTATCAGTATGATATTATTCATATCATTGCTTGTATACATGTGCATTTATGCAAAATAAACAAACAAGTGATCATCACATTGCCAATTTAAGACTGCCACCACAACCAATAACATCTGGTCCTTGAGTACATCTGGTTACTTTAGAAGACCGCCTTGTGTCAATGTCTAAAAATTATCCAACGGACCAACAAAAAAGTGGTCAAAATGGCCAGGGGGTACTTAATAAGTTGATATGTAGAATAAGGTTTGACTGTATTTTTACTAAACAGGTTTACCTGACAAGCATTCAAGAGTGTCCAACTAGCCACAAACTATTCCTTCAACATGTGACCTCTAGTAGGCTGGAAGATATCTTCATCAAGGTGACAGGATAATCTGATGGACTGGGACAGCCATGTTGGGTGATGACCTCTAAATGACCCCTGTCAAGCACCTGTAACCATAACCAGACACACAACCTCTGCTTACATGTACCTCTGACATTGTGTCTTGGAGAATTATATACTGTAAATGCATTTAAGTTCGCGGGGATTTAATTTCGCGGTAGCGGGAAAAGGGACTTTTTACCATAACGGTGGATTTAAGTTTGCGGTAACACCATAGACTGCAGTTGAATACCATAATAGAAAAAAGTTCGCGGTGGTTTTAAGTTCGCCGTGAAGTGGTCACCGCAAAAACCGCAGACATTAATCCACCGCGAACATTTCTGCGTTTACAGTAATTGTGTAACCCTGATTCCTGCCCCACCCCCCTCTACCAAGTAATAAGGTAAAAAGCAATGGGCGGTGGGTGCGACTTTTCTTTTTTTTCCAGCTGAATCAGCAGATTTAATTTTGAAGAAATATTAATATTGGTGTATTTGCAGCCAGTAGGTACACATTATTTGGGTAATGAGGCTGATTAGCATGGTCAAGGCGCCCCTTTGAGCACGGGACCCCGGTTTTACATCCCTCCTAGATAACGATTTTGTGGAATTTTTGGTCCACCTACCTGCATATGCAGTTTAGTGCAGGTCAAATTGGAGCTGTGCAGGTATTTCTGGTGTCTACCTGCACCTAACCTGCACTGGTCCATGTACTGTGTTTTATACATAACTGTCATATGATGAAGGTGTATGTGGATTGTTATTAGCAGCATTGACTGTTCTGACCTATAAAGTATAGAAGAAAAAATATCAATGGTTACTGAAAAATTTTTGTATGATTCATACGTCCTAAATTCAGAGTGGTGCAGGTAAAATTTATCTGATGCAGGTAATTTTGAATGTTACCTGCACCAGTGCAGGTATGCAGAAAAAAGGATTTCGAGCCCTGGGTCGTCTTTCGGTGGTCTCCCATCCAAGAACTGTCTGGACTGTCCGAGAGCAAGGGATCAGGTGTATCCAACGCGCCACATAGCCCTAGCAATATATAAGAACTTCTCTCTTCACATTCTTTAGCTATTTTAGGACGTAAGTTTTTCCATGAGTATTTCCTTCCTAAACATTTGTATCTTTTTTTTTTAGCAATTTTGCAGAATGTAGTAAGTGGTCAAAGCTTGCCATGCCTGTTTGCCTTGTTTTCATGCATGTCTTGCTCACTTATATCATGTCTGTTATGGGAGTGAATCTCAAGATGACATAGATAAATAAACGATATATATTTTTAAAAGGCGCCTCAAGCCGAAGGTGAATAAATTTCCGGGCAATTTACGGGTCACCCTTTGGTCCCTGCAGACCATGAAGGTTGGACCTGTTTTTGTAAGGGTAGGGGTCACCGACCTGTAGGTCACTGCCAGATCATGAACATGTCCAACACATGAGGGGAGGGGATGTTTGCCATTCTTGGCATTCCATGCCTACAAATGTGTCAGCAGGGATGGAGACCAAGTAGGGAGAAGGAGGAAAATGATTGAGGGAAAAATTGAGCAAAGAAGGCAAAAAGGGAAGGTTGAAAGATACAAATGTAGGAAAGAAAGAAGAGGCCAAATTGATACTTGGTATTGAGGGAGCTTATCTACAAAATGTCAGTAGGGATGGAGACCAAGTAGGGAGTAGGAGGAAAATGATTGAGGGAAGGAACAAGCAAAGAAGGGAAGAGAAGGTTGAAAAATTGGAAAGAAAGAAGGGACACAAAATAACACATGGGATGGAGGGAGATGGCTACAAATATGTCAGTATAGTTAGTTGGTCCAGGCTTAGTGTGGCTAAGGTGGCAGTTGGAGGAAAATGAATGAGGGAAGAAATGAGCAAAGAAGGAAAAAGAGAAGGTTGAAAGACTGGAAAGAAAGAAGGGACAAAATAACGTGGGATGGGGAGCTGGCTACAAATGTCAGCAGTTACAGTGATGGAGACTCAGTAAGTAAAGGGTAGAAGGATAATGATTGAGGGAAGAAATGATTAAAGAGGGAATGAAAGGAAGTTTGGAAGACTGGACTAAGAAAGATGGGACAAAACTAACAATACTGTTAAATTCTGATTATGGTTTGGATTGATGCTTGACTGTGGAACTTAAACCAATAATAAGAAGTATTTTGGGAAACTTGACTTCTCTTCATGTTAAAGAAGCCAACACACTTCTCGAGAAGAGTAAGGGTTAGCTGTTGTTCTTTGCCACATTAGCAAGCCATGCATATAGTGAAGTCTCATACAAGTTACACTATTAGCTAACGAGAATGCGTAAATCAAAATCGATCAGATTTCAAGACAGAAGTCACCAATGGCACCTGTAACTTCACGAGGTGTCCCTAACAGGACCTAAGAGTTCATGAACTTACTGACCTAGAGGGGGGGAATCAACATGTAAGTGTCTGACAGTGACACGTAAACATTTGCGCTCTAACACCAAAGCGACGTGACATCCTTGACAACACGCTATATAGCCCGTCACTCTCGGAACATGGCCTTCTCACCTTCGCACCTGTTTGGTACCACACATGGGGGTGAACGGAGGTTCATACGGAGTGAGTGGTTACTTGGGAAGGAAATTATCACACACTTGGTAGAACTAGTGACATTGTGTGGTGTAAGGGTTATGCTAGACTGTTTGGCCGAGAAGAAAGAGGTTAGGGTTCAAACCCCTGACATGCCATGGTGTTATGCCATTGGGAAAGGCACTAAACTGTTAACAACTTTTTACACTTGATTTTATTAAATGAAATATATATTAGGTGAAAATGAGCAGTACCACCTATTTTTGTATATGGTTGTCCCTCAGATAGGACATTAAATTGAGGTCCAGTGGGTTTGAGGAGAGCCACGCCAGCAAATTAACTCAGACGACCCTGCTTTACCCTTTAGCCACTGTAGGTACTGTGGAGTAACACAAGATGTTGATGTTGAGATGCCTAATTCCCCAACAGGAAAGAACCAATTCTTAAAACAGATTAAAATTGATACCAAACAGTGTCACTTGTCACAAAATCGTTGCAAACCAAGGTCAACCATTAGCCTGAGTATCATCCTCCGTAATAACCGCTGGCTCACGTCGTGATTCACACCATAATGAACCCCTATTCTTTTCAATAAGTGTGGTGGGTTCTTTTACATGGCACTCCTCAAACACAGGACCTCCAGTTAACATCTTATCCGAGAGATTCCTTCTATAAGCTAAAGGTACTCAATTATACCAAAGTGAAAAGTGAGGAAAATGTCAATTTTTCCCACTCTCGCATGAGATTTGGGATCTCCCTCGGATGGTATCCATTAGTTCACAACCCTCTACACCTGCCCTCAGTTCTAGGAGTGGTTCTGCTTCCATGTTACTAAACCAGATGTAAGGCACCCAAGGAAAAATGCACTGGTGGATTGGGACGACTTCAGGTCAGGTTCTCCTGGCCCTGGGCTCAGGGTGCACCAGAGGGCAAGTTCAATTAAACCTAATTACCTACAAATAGGCACGCCATGTTGTCATTGGCTCCCTGCAGGCCGGGAGGACCTGATTTAGCAGCTGCTGAATTTGAACTTGTACTTGGATCAGTTGGTCCATATAACTGCCATTTAGCATACACATGTTCATTTGTACACTGTAAGTCACCAGTCTGGCAGGAATGTCGCATCAGCTGGTTATTAATATAATACTTGTATTACAACACCTAAACTCAACATGTGTAACTCAAAGAATTGTGTGAAAACTAAGCTTGATCATTGTTCACACAATGGTACTATAAATGTTTCATGGAACGCATTGTAGTTTTATATATCATTGGAAAGGTAATATTATTAATATTACTACTGATATTAATATTCATTGTCCCTTACGATGGCATTGATATATGATATTATATAACTGACAAAAATTGCTTTGTCAATTGGGATACATTTGTATGATTGATCAAATTCAAATTTTCTATCTTTTATATGCTGTGTGTTTACATCATGACTGTAATTAAGAGATTCCCTCTAAACTTCACTAAACTACTGTTAACAATTATTTCACCTTAAAACTCTAACTTCCCATATCAATAAGAAAAAAACAGCCAAAAAGTCATTGAAAAACAAGACATAAAGCTGCATTTTAGATTTCTCCAATGTCAACAAAAACTTTCAATGTGAGAAAGTTCTAACAGCTCTTGTCCCAACATGAAAATGCCATCAGCTCTTCACAAATCTAAAACCCAGGCTGCAGTACAGTGTATATATTAACTACTTTGACACAGTGCAAGAAGAGACAATGACCTGTTATAAAAAGTAGTCATCAAAAAACAAGACTGCATCTTAAATTTCTCCTATGCCAGACAAGAAAAACTCTCAATGTGAGAAAGTCATAGGAACTCTGTCCCAACATGAAAATGTCATCAGTTCTTCACAAATCTAAAACCAAGGCTGCAGTATATTTACTACTTTGACACAGTGCAAGAAGAGGCAATGACCTGTTACCGGGGTAACCCATTGTGGACCATGTTGCCATGGCAACCTTGAGGTGATGACAAGTTGCTATGGCAACGTTGTGGTCCTGGGGTGAGCGTAGTTCCTGAGAACAACCCTGTTGAAGTGGGACAAATTCGGCATGAAACATCATCAGTGATGGAGCATGTAACAACATGATGTGGAACATCACAAGTCTTTACAACAAAGGGCTATAACAGGTTTATCAAACTTAAAGTTGACTTTTCAGCCTTTACCAAGACTATAAATGTCTGGAGCAACTTGCCCATTAGACCGAAACAAATTCATTTTCTTGGTTCTGGAACAAAAGTAAAGCTTGGGGACAAGACAAGAAATACAAATGTAAATGGCCTGTCAGTGTTTAACTTGTGCTTAAAGTTATAGTGGACCACTCTAAATCCAGCCAGACCCCTACTGGGGCCTTTTACAGCCCTGGACAGTGTGAGTTTGCCTTGCAATAAAAACAGAGTTGGAAGACTTGGACCAAACAACAAGGGGCCAAAAGTCGACCTTGACCTTCATCTTCTAAAATCCTATACCACATGTAAAAAATCATCACACTCCAATCAGAGGTAAAGTTATATTGACCATGAATATTTAGAAACACAAAGTTTAACATAGACAGACAGACACTCAAAACAAAATGGTACCTCCAATTTCATGGAGGTAATAGCATTCACTCCCCAATACTTAGTGCAGCAAACTGAGTACTAATTGTTACAGTTACTGTAGTACACACTGTACTACATTCTCTTTGCAAATTGCCCTTCAAGTTTGAAACATCATCATTTCAAAATAGTGAGGAGAGAGAAAATAGAGAAGACCATTTAAGAGCCTTTAAACCTGAAACAGAAGTTTAACTCCTCATCAAGTGAGACAAATCGGTTGGGGCTATATGGGCAGGTTTGCTGCCCCCTTCCCCACCATGGAGAATGAAAACATTTGTTTGCCTTCAACACCAACTCAAGTCTATTCCCTTTATACCTTTCACAAGATGAAGTCTACAGCACAGTGCACGGCTCACTGAGATCTCAAGGACTTTCCCATGTGGAGAACTAGATGATTGTGTAAGTACAAAAGCAGACAACAAGCTGTGAGGTCTTCCTTCTATAGTCTTACCAGAGTTTCATGTACTTGAACTGTCAGTAATACAGTGCATCTACATGTACAATCAACTCTTTTACAGTTATACCAAATCATTAATTAATACTGTCACGAAGAAGGTTATGTTTTGGGTGTATTTATCAGTCTGTCTGTCTGTCTGTGTGTGTGTCTGTGAACAGTATAACTTGAGAAGCCTCGGATGGATCCTGATGATATTTAGTGGGTGGGTAGAGGTCAAGAAAACAAACGCCCTTGAAGATAGATAATAAGCCCCCTAGTGGCTTTCAAAGGTACAGCAGTGGTTTTGATATCTTATTTTCCTTGTTCTTGAACATTTTTTTAGCAAAAAAAAAAAAATACTAAACATTAATTAGGATACGACAAAAACACATTTGGTACGCAGTACTGAACTTCCTTTGTTACAAAATTAGTTAACCTGTCAATTCAAATAGTTTTAATTTCAATCTTGGTTTAGAAAATAAATTGAACCAGATTTGGAAGAAAATACATGTATCTTGCCTATTGCAGTATGTTCCTTTATTGGAATGCAACTACCATTTATAAGCCTTGAACATAGCTGTCAAGGTCAACATGGACCAAAGCCCTAAGCATTTCCAACTGGCATTCTTGACTATGACCTGTTGTACAGTTTTATAAATCCCAGGACCGACAACCCTAGCCGCTGACCTACGACCCCCAGCATGTTCGAACCACCAGGACACTCCGGCCATGAACTTGTGTCACCCCCAGCTACCCCTGGTGACCCCCAGCTACTGGCGTGTAATGGCAGATTTCACGTCCACCTGGTTGTAATTTCTGTCAGGAAATGAAGTGAGGCCAACAAATTACTATATAGTGAGTCACAGAGATGATAGCCTGAAAGTGAATCTATTCTTCAATACTTAAGCTCCAGTTCCAAGAATAGTTACATCAGGTTGGTAGAATATAGGATATAAGAAAATTCTTTTTACACAACCAGCAGGTACTTAGTATACATAGCTTATGTTTCGATGTCTCTCAGACGCCTTCGTCAGAGCTTCTAACTAGAGTTCTGCTTCTCACCGATCTGGATAAAAAAAGTCAACCCCAGTGATGAACCGGGACGAGGGGGGATACAAACTTAGCCATGTTTGGGATTGTTTTCTAACCGCAGAAGCGCCACCTACATCGGGTACATATAGCGGTAGGAGGCAGAACTCTAGTTAGAAGCTCTGACGAAGGTGTCTGAGAGACATCGAAACGTATTACTAAGCTATGTAAGTTCGTACTGGTTGTGTAAAAAGAATTCTCATATAGCTCCAGTTCATTCCAAAGGTAGCTTCAAGTTCAAGGCAGAATACTTGGGCTCCCATCCTCATCTAAATGTTTGACACTGACGTTCTGAATTATTTTGGAAATTAAACATTTCTTACAGGCATGCAGTGTAGAAAGGGTGGAACTGTTCACAACGCCTGTACAATGCCAATATGTAACTTGAAACAATCAGAATTCTCGTCTTATTTTCTGTCAACATTCAAAATCATTTTTTTCTTGATGGGTCTATTCTGCAAGGAAACAATTAAACAAAGGAGGAAATGGAGCTAGTATAGGATGGAGGCAGAGATGACAATTAATCGGCCTTGAAAGTGTTATCATCAGACACTTGTCACTTGAATTTCAAAAGCTATCATTCAAATTTTGACGGTATGGTATCCAATACCCGAGAGTACAGTTTTTTTTAATAGACGAAAGTATGTGTTACTGAGTTAGGTTTCATAGGCAATTTAACAGAGCGTGGCCTCCTTCTAGTATTCTATGGTAACTGACACAGTACCCTTATTTCTGTCATAACAAATATACATCAATGACAGAAACAGACCTGCAAAAAGCCAATGCCCTTGACAGAAACGATGGAGGGCAGCAATCAGACCAAAACGACTTGACACGTCCAACCTCTGCAAGACAGTATTTCTAGCAGATATACAGTGAATAGAAAAATACACAAACTAATATATATATATTGACAGCCTTGTTCACAGAATGGACCTGATAAACCAAGTAATCTGAGACTCTTATATTACTCCTAAAAGACACAGCTGAGACGGGAAGTCTCAATGAGACCTAGAAAAAAGTCTCAATGATGCCTAGAAAAGAGTCTCAACGAGACCTAGAAAAGGGTCTCAACGAAACCTAGAAAAGAGTCCCAACGAGACCTTGGAAAGAGTCTTAACGAGAACTGGAAAAGAGTCTCAACAAGACCTAGTAAAGACTCTCAATGAGACCTAGAAAAAAGTCTCAATAAAACCAGGAAAAAAGTCTCAACGAGACCTAGAGAAGAGTCTCAATGTGACCTACATGTAGAATAGAGTCTCTACAAGACCTAGAAAAAAGTCTCTACGAGACCTAAAAAAAGGCTCAATGAAACCTGGAAAAAAGTCTCAACGAGACCTAGAATAGAGCCTCTGCAAGACCTAGAATAGTCTCTACAAGACCTAGAATAGAGTCTCTACAAGACCTAGAAAAGAGTCTCTACATGACCTAGAAAAAAGTCTCTACGAGACCTAGAAAAAAGTCTCAATGAAACCTGGAAAAAAGTCTCAACGAGACCTAGAAAAAGTCTAAATGAGACCTAGAAAAAAGGCTCAACTAGACCTAGAAAAATGATATGATGAAAAAGTGATGACAATTCCTCACTTGGAGCAAGCAGGTACACAATCTTGCTTGTGTCCCAATATCATTATTATAGTTGTCAGCCAAAACTTCTGTCCAACAAGCAATGAATATGCGAGACATCAAAATGTTGATGTTTTCAAAAGTTCGATTTCAGTTGAACAGAATTCTTCTGAGGAAATCGCTACGCAGGACACGAGTAGGACTTGGCTTGAGTAAACTCCCCCCATCCACACACCATCCAGCACCTCATTTACAGCACAGTAGGGGGGCGCACACTCCCCCAGCTCTTTGTACTTGAACTTCAAAACCCTGCTTCTTTTACTTTCGTCTTGACCTTTAGCCATTGTTACCACCAAACCCTCTCAGTCAGAGTCTTCAGGCTGGGGGAGATGAAAAGGGATACTTGAGCTGTCTGGGATCAGGGCTCAAAATTAACAGTCTCCAAATGGCCAGATACATTGTCTTTGGACAGATTAATACTAATATTAATGCATACTTTGGGACAATTGGGGGATATTTGAAAAAATTCCAATTGTGGCCAATGCAAGCCCAAACTTAGGTAACATTCCTGTAATGTTTTTCCATAAAAGTTCTGTTTATGTTGCAAAGACAAACTTGTAAAATGCATGTTCTAATGTTAGTAAATGTCATGCCATTTATTGTACTGTAACACTAGTTCACCTTTGTCCGTTGGGTAACGAGACCTAGAAAAGAGTATCCGTTGTTTTTCAAAACAAGGTATTAAGGCACATCGAGCCGACGGGTGATGCATGTAGTTTTAGACTGCAATATACTGAAAATATTGCAATTTGAACCCAATGTCCCTCGACATGATATCCCCAAATACCCTGTTTTTAAAAGCAACGGACATAGGTTACCCAACGGATAAAGGTGAACTAGCGTTATAATCTTTTTTTTGTACAAAAATAAAAGTCTTGGACAATTCAGCCTCACTTTAGAAATCTAAAAATTTGAATTTCCTTGTAAGCCACATCTTGGACAGTACTGCAAAACAAGGCAACCTGAGATGGCAAACTTCACCCCCCTTACCCATACTGCTTTGCAATCCTTCCAGTCCCACATACAAATTTGAAAACAGTATTGAACATGCGTGCGAGGCAATGCAGCATAAAGTAATCCCAGAAAAGCAGACAGACAAGCCAAAAAGTATACTTTTTCTTCTAAAGTTTTCCTAGCTGCAACTGAGAATTGTTAAAATCATCTGCTAGTACATGTACATGTGGTGCGCATTTTTCTTTCCAGTACAAAAATTTTTCTCCTTGAAAAAAGGAGAAAGGAGATAAAGTAAATTAAAAGTTCCATCAAGGGCTTGATAAGCAAGGTGCCATCACCTCAAACACCTTGACCTTCAAACTTCTCCAGATGACCTTGAGGTACAGAGCAGTGAACCCTGAACACTGTCTCAGGAGGGAGTCGACCATGCGTGACTATTCAAGGATGTAAACTGTTTTCTCTGATCTGCCCACACACACCTTTGGGGAGTCCCTGCCACTGAACCACATCCTGTCTACATGTCCCCTCTTCAAGAGACTCATCACTCACTCTGCAAGACAGGCACCCGCCTAGGGGGTCCTGCCCACTGTAGGAAAACAGCAGGTGGCACCAAACAGTCTAAATGTGTATAAATAGGCCGGGTAATGAAGGTTTGATGACCTGGCTTTGGGGCCTTGGGAGATGCACACCCAGTCCCCAGCACCCGCACACAGGAAATACACTGGAAATGAATCCTCCTCTCCTGAACTTGACCTTCCTCTTGACTGACGGTTGCTGTGATAGGCTAAGATCCTGCAGGTCCCAGGGGGAAACAGTAGCCACCCCCTGGGCCTGTCTGCCTGTCTGACAGGGGCGGAACCAATCCATCAGACAGGCTTGTTTTCCTGACACTGTAGCTACTGTAATGGCATAGTCCATCTCATGTTAACAAGGCTTCCCTTAGCTGCAGGGGGGAAGGGACTGCTATGATGGGCACATACACAAATGTACATGGAAGATGATAGCCTTGGGGAAAGCAGGAAAGGAAATAACATTTTGATGGAGTTAAGCTAAACAAATATATGCAGCAAACCACAGGAGAGACTTTAAATGTCAGCATAGTTGTTCTTAGTATTTTCACACTGTGAAAACAAGAATGATTGACTGGAAGAGTAGATGTAATGACAGTACAATTTGTATATATTGTGTGTGCGTGTGTATGTGTGTCCATGAGTATAGGCGTGCATGTGTTATATGTAAATTGTAATATGCTTAATAATCTATGTGTGCATGTGTGTGTGCATGTGTGTGTGAGCAAGAGTGAGTGTGTGAGCGAGGGTGAGTGATTGTGTGAGCAAAATTGAGTGATTGTGTGAGTGATCGAGTGAGTGAGTGAGCAAGTGAGTGAGTGAGTGAGTGAGTGAGTGAGAGTGTGAGTCTGATCTCCTTTATTTCTGGTTTCTTCACACCACTCTTAATCTTAGTTAATTCACACTGTTCTTAAATACTATTATAGTACAGTTTGTTATGTCATCACTAAAAACATTACAGCAATATTGGAGCAACAGCATGTAACCCTCAAGACTTCCACTTGAGGAAAGTGTGAAATCTGGGGGAAAATAAACAATCACATCAACCTCCCGGCCACCCACAACCCACCTACAGGCTGTAACCATATCCATCATGGTGCCACACAGATTCAAAGGCATTGTTTCCAGCATTCAACCCACATGTCACACATGTTTGTCCAACAAGACTCAACAGCGTCAATGGCTTTAAAAATAACTTCACAACCCTTTACATCAATAAAGAGATAAAGATTCATCTATTGAAGGAAAGAAACAAAGATTTCCAATATCCATTCAGACAATCAACACTATATGTAAGCACCAAGCAGATGTTCGGAGGGAATCTATTGGTTGGTTAACATTTTCCACATGTCCCTTTTTTCTTAAAATACACTGTCATTGGCCATGGAGTTGGTGAATAGTACAAAGTTGTCAGAAATTACACATGTAGGTACATTGATTCATACATTTTACATACATTTAATTCTAAAAGTGTTTAATATGTACAATTCCCTTTCTCCTTTCTAGGAGGGTCTGCAAGGGGGTCCCAACAATGCTTTATCATTCAGAAGAACAGAATGACACCCTATGTATTACGCTAAAATTTTAAAAAGGCAGTTGTGCAACATTTGGTCACTTGCTTCAAATTACATAAATATGACAGCTTTTCTAACGAATCATGGAATCAAAATGGTCTGACTCAGAAGAACTCCCTAGTATGCATTTACGCTAAAAGTCAAGAAAAGACAATTACGCAAAAATTGGACACCTCCCCATGATACAGCTTTCCCACCAAATTGCGGGAATCAAAATAGGCTGCCTATGC
This sequence comes from Branchiostoma floridae, assembly GCF_000003815.2. Classification (NCBI taxonomy): domain Eukaryota; kingdom Metazoa; phylum Chordata; class Leptocardii; order Amphioxiformes; family Branchiostomatidae; genus Branchiostoma; species Branchiostoma floridae. Next base: position 4,385,959 of record NC_049980.1, on the reverse strand, counting down.
CGATCCCTTTACAACCTGTAACCCTGTTGACAATAGATCAGGCCTGGTCTATGGCAAGGCTGATGACAACTGACAGCCCATACTCACGCATAGTAACTCTGACAAAGCCAAGTGTATTTTCTGAAGGGGATAACTCAGATCTGAACATGGCCTTTGGCATGGGAAAGGACTTGATCATTTGGAAGACCCAAAAGCTCACAGGAAACCAAAGGCCACCCAATATACGAAAGCATGAGCTTGTGCATGCAAGCAGGCAAGAACACATGCACACGAACAAAAAACACATACATGCACACCCACAGAAAGACAGACACACATACAGACAAACCCCAAATAACAGTTCTTCACTGCCTGGGGTCTGAATGGGGGGTAGGGGCTTTTCGATAATGCTTTACGCCACATTACTGTAAATGCATTTAAGTTTGCATGGATTTAATTTCGCGTTAGCGGGGAAAAGGACTTTTCGCTGTGGTTTTCAGTTCCCGGTAGCACCATGCACTGTAGCCTCTTACTGCCATGGAAAAATGTTCGCGGTGGTTTTAAATTCTCGGAGAAGCAGCCACCGCGAAAACCGCGAACATTAAACCACCGCGAAAGTTTCTGCACTTACAGTAATTCAGATGATCTTCTTTCTTGAATTCAGAATATTTACCTAGGCCTATACATATTACGGTAAATCAAGGAAGACAACATTTGGTTCGCTTACTACGATTAACATGAAAAAGAGTCCGACTTTCCCTTTGAAATACAGAAAATCAAAATAGGTTACGTGTAACGCCTTACATAAGAGAGCATTCAGAGCCTCTGTGAAGTCTGTTCCAGATACAGCAAGGGGGAAGATCAAGAAGGGCCCAAGCTGTGGAGGAGGGATCACGAGTCTTGAGGCTTACTTCAAGGAATTTGCCTGACATCTTGAGCATTGGGGGGTTTAAATCAGGCATGGGAACACACCAGTGGGGTCTATATTTCACACTTGACACCTGGACCACCTAGCTTTTCTTCACTTTCAGGAAAACACAGGGACTTGACAGAGAGGACTCCCCCATGGCAGGCCTGGGGTGGGTACAGTACTGCAGGTGCCTTTGCTGGAGGGAGAGACTTTGTGAACACACACCACGGTTTTAAATCAGGAATGGAGGAAAAACATGTGGGAGCTACAAAGTCCACAGGATGTTGGGACCACCTAGCTTTTGGTAAACCCTTTTGGCAACATCTGTTTATATCGCATAACTGCCGGTGTATTGCTGTAGTGGCTGTGGACAGACAGAAGTGGACAAGACTTGTGATTGACTGCTCCACAGCCGACTGATGATGATGATGATGAACCAGTACAATGCCGGAAGGTGTAACACTCTAGTTCTGTACAGTCCAATGTAGAATGTTACGCAGTAAAATTGTACAAGTGACCACCTTTACATATCCGTATTGAAGGACCACCTGGACAACGCGACCACTTTTTGGTGGTACCATAGGACACCCTTTCCTATTAACAATGACAATGAAGTTTATTGCATATTCATGCCCCATTGGGGCTAAATGCAGTCAGTTTGGTACAATAGGTAATAAGTAAACGAAAAGTTATACATATACTATAGTTTACATGCATCTTCTCATTTGTAGATGAACTTACAGAGATTTTCCAGTATATCGTGGTCAGATGATGACATGAGATATTTGAACATATTATCTTCCTTCGTTATGTGTGCATATTTCTGATCTACATGTGTAGCATTAACAAATGTATTGCGCAGATCATTGTACAGTGAACACTCTAGGACAAGCTGTTCATGTATTTCGTTTTCTACATGCATGTGGTTTTTAACGCAAAATATACATAGTCTACCATTAGGAGGAGTTCAGTTGTATCTAGGGACTGTACGATGTTTATCAGGGGGGGAGGGCTGGTGCATTAGGGGGGGAGGGCCATGTTAATTTTTTTTGAGGTGGGGGGAGGGCCATGTTAATTTTTTTTTAGATAGGGGGGAGGGCCATGTTAATTTTTTTGAAAAAATTGTTTAATATTATTTTTTGTTTTGATATCTTGTCATGGCATTAAAACTGATAAAATAAGCCTTCTGAATAGCCTAAAATGCAAGAGCTTCCGGGGGGCTTCGCCCCCCTTAGGTCCCCCAAAGTGGCACTGCCCTGGACCAGCGTTCCCGCCAGGCATACGTCATTCCGTCTACGGACTTATTTTTTTCTGGAAAGACGCACTTGGCTCGGCTGAGTTTCCCCAAATATTTAAGTTACAAAAGCGGTGCACGGTAAATATGTGAAGAATCCAAAACTATACACTTTATTTTTTATTTACAACTTTTCTTTTGTTTCAAAAGGACAAAATTCGCGGCAGAAAAGGGGCCGCAATATTGTTGTCAAGCGTCGATCGAGTCGGCTGTGCACTGGCATTGGCGTCCGTAGCACATGGTGCGGCACGCCCCCCTCCCCAGACGGACTGTCGATCGCACCGCCCACTGCGGCACGTTGGGACATCTTTTCTGGCTACACCGGCACTGATCACTGACAAAGACGCAGCAGATCGCCCTCCTTCGTATAATGTATTACGTTCTTAGTCTACTCTACTCTATGTAAAAAGAAATCCAGCGGTGAGCCAAAGATTTCACGCCGAAAACGGGGTTACCTGAGGTCGCACGAAACAAACGCACGCTTGTGGAAAATGACGGCGCGGCCTTGTAAAACCCGACCGATTCGATAAATGATAAATTTGAGTAAAATCATCGGGCAAAAAAGAAAAAAAAATAGAAAAAAAACACAAGGTGTGATGGCGCCGTCATTCTATCCTCTGGAAAAACTACTAGCATTTAATGCGGGAGGGCGCAACATCGATCGCACGAAGTAGGCATTTTTATTCAATGCCGGAAAAAAATTGGCAGGATTTTTCCATGGGCTGACGAACTCACTGGCTAGAGCCCTGTTTGGAAGCATCAAAAACCCAAAATTTTCATATAGACATGACTGGACAAATAATACCCGGGCCAGATCACGGGCAGCTGATTCCCCCTGCTTATAGATATATAGTTATAACGTATTTTTGGGGAGAGGGCCGACGTCGATTACTGAAAAACGGGAGTAAAAAAGGCAACCGCCATCCAATCTCGAGGGCATAATTTCCCTCTCAAATTGCAGGAAATTCTGTTTTAGAGGGTCTGAAAATCCAAATTTTCCCGGGGGAGCATGCCCCCGGACCCCTGCCCAGACGCTGTGAAAAAATCCTGGCAAGAACACTGGCGCCCTTGTGCCCTGACGTCGATTAAGATTATTTTATCGGTTGTTTTTCTACCCGTTTAATTATGCCTGTCGGGGGGAGGGCCATGTTGATTTTTTTTAGGTGGAGGGGGAGGGTCACGTTAAATTTTTTTGAGGTTGGGGGGAGGGCCATCAAAAATTTTTTTGATCAGACTTCCAATGCACCAGCCCTCCCCCCCCAATAAATATCGTACGGTCCCCTACCAGCTTCAATTTCCAGTCAGTGATTGCTGATCATTAGTTTAGTCATGGCTCTGCGATAGCTAAAATTTGTTATATCCAGGTATTTTTTCTCTTTCATACAAATGCTTAGATTTCCTGTAGGTTCTTAGCTTTATAACAAATCATAGAGCAAATTCACTAAACCGAAAGTTACATGTAACCTAAAATTTTGCTTTTACATCAATGTGAATCAACAACATCTTTTATTTTTGGTACAGACACAGAGGTTGAACTGATGCCATTCACTCATCGTCTTTCGGATCCCTTGTTGTGAGAACAAGATTCTACTTCTAAAAGATCGGCCCAAATCATCCCCATCGCACTCTCTGATGTGTTGTGTATTTAGCGAATCTGTAACATTACCCTCCACTGTTGCAGTCATATCCTTTTGAAGCCTTAACAACTAGAATCACGGTGACATACATGTCTCTCATCCTATAGCAGAAAGATCACCAAGTACTCCAGGGAGCAGCTATGAAAGACCAAGTGCTATGGAGAGACGTTAGTGGCTAACTTAGTACGTCAATTTTTCCGCCCGCCAGGGATGACAGATGATGATGACAGTGGAAAGATCTGCCCAAACCATCCCGACTCACTGATGTGTTGTGTATCTAGCGAATCAGTAACACTACCCTCCACTGTTGCAGCCTTATCCTTTTGAAGCTTCGACGACTCGACTCACGGTGACGTACATGTTCCTCTGATTGATGTGTGTTTATCTCATCCGGGAAAACCCTAGAACATCTATAGTGTAAGCTCCATCAGCCCCTCCCCACGGTTCAGTGCTTTCCTGCATGGTTGGCTGGGTTGTTTAGTCTTTCTCCGGAGATTTAGTGGTAAACAAGGATCACCTTCAAACAGAAGAACGTCTGGGTCTTTCTGTAATACTCAGTTCAGGGCTCGAAATACCACATGCATATGCAAGTTTGTGCATGTAAAATTGGTGTGGTGCAAGTTAGTTTAGACCAAACTTGCACCAGTGCAAGTTACCTTTTTCCACTATTACCTGACAGTAAAAAAGCTTACACCCACCAAGAATATTGTCTGTCCTTGAAAGGTAATAGAAAATAACCCTGAATGAGAAAAAGCCTAAATTTTTTGATGGAGGTTAGACATCCGGATAAACAATATTCAAAATTTAAGACAATTCCTTCTCTGCAATGCTGCTGATCCCTATGGTGCTGTCTTACCTTGATTTGCATATGAGTACATTTGCATACAAGTTAGTGACTTTGATATGTTCAACTGGTTTTTCCTGTTATATGTACTTGTATTGAGTTGTTCTACCACTCAATTCTAGCAACGGTTAAGAATAATGATGGACGTCATTCAAAGCATCCTGAAGAAATCTATGGATCTTATTGAGTTGTAGACATTGATTGTCTTGAATTAAGCCTAAATTCACCTCTTTATGAAACTGTTTGTACAATTTAAAACCAAAATTAAAATGCGCTACAGAAAAACAAATATCCAAACAGTCATGTGGTTTTCTTGCATCCCCACTTACTCACGCACATTTGCAAACTTTCAGAAGAGGAGATAAAGGGTTAACAATATTAACAGTCCACTCTAACTTTTAGGTTGTGCAAGTAAGTTTCTTTTGGTGCAAGTAAGTTTTTGCTCAACTTACACCAGTGCAAGTTGACTGAAAAGTGTATTTCGAGCCCTGCAGTTGATATAGCGAGACCGTCACATGGTATTCCAGTCATAAAGTAATTTTCAGATGGTTACACCGCTATGTTCTGTCATCCCTGAACCATTAAACCATATTAGGGTGTAGGAACATGGGTTGTCGAAACATAGGGTTGTCGGAACACAGGGATATTGGCACATCAGAACATACAAAATGTAAGGGTGTGGGAAGGTCCTGGAGTGTCAGAGCATCAGACATTGAGGCCTGGGGCTTCTGAACATAGCCTTAAAGATGTCGGAACATAGGGGTGTTAAAACATAGGGGCGTTGGAACATAGGAGTGTCAGGACACAAGTGTGTTGGAACATAGGAGTATCAGGACACAGGTGTGTTGGAACATAGGAGTATCAGGACACAGGTGTGTTGGAACATAGGAGTGTCAGGACACAGGTGTGTTGGAACATAGGAGTATCAGGACACAGGTGTGTTGGAACATAGGAGTATCAGGACACAGGTGTGTTGGAACATAGGAGTGTCAGGACACAGGTGTGTTAGAACATAGGAGTGTCAGGACACAGGTGTGTTGGAACATAGGGGTGTTGGAACATAGTAGCTTTGGAACCAATGTAGGGGTGTCAAAACAAAGAGCAGTGTCTCTTTCTCGTTAAAACTTTGACTAAATTTTTTGTAAAATTGACTTGGAGAGGTCAAGTACTATGTATGTCCCTTACCCCTCTCTTATCATCCCAACAAGCATCTACCTGCATGAACTTCTGCCAATGTTTCAATCAGCTACAAAATCACCACTTTAATGTACAATTTCACACAGACAGACAAACCTGTTCACACATCTGTTACCCTGACTCTGATCCTGACAGGGAGATCTCACTGATAAAAGAAGGAATTTTAGAATCTCTTCCTGTGGCGCTCTTCATGTCAACTGCTGACTCTTCTTAATCTAACAAGTAACACTCTGATGAAGTTAAGGTGGTATCTCACTGCACTTTGGGCACCGGTGTGGCACTGGGGGGTTCGAAAGATTACTCAATGAATTTCAGAGATGAAGAATGAATTTTCTTCGTTTTGGGTATTTTTTGGTCTTCGTCTTGTAAGTCATACTTTCATGTATTCCGCAATATCTAAATCATAAAAAAATCGGTGAAAATAATACAACAGTGCCAAAGTAATGGCAAAAATCGGCATGTAAAGATATCAATTGAACCAAGCTGAGTCTACGAGCAAAATTTGCCCCTAAAAATACATGGAATAGCATTTCAGAGGGTGGAGATTTCAAAATTTTCCAGGGAAGCGTATCCCCAAACCCCGTAAGGACCGTCGCCCCTTTGATAGGATTGCCATTCAAAATCCAGGGGACGGAAAAAAATTTCAGGCTGCCTAGAACACTAGTTCCAAATTTCAATGCACACTGTGTACAATACTAAATTCATGTATACATAAGAAATGCTTCTAGGATTGTGTAATGTATGTTCCTGAGGGCCTTTACATAGCAATGCCTAACAGAGTGTATTGACAGCTGGCATAGTGGAATCCGAACAGAATTCTTGCTTGTTGACAGAATTTTTCTTCGATTACATGTATTTGTTACAAAATTGTCTAAAAACTTTCGCTTCCATCCGGCCACATGCTTCTATAGAATGCTGCTACTGTTATTCTCTTTCCTTGGGGATGTTAATTAGCAATACTTAACGAGATTTCTTTAACAGGTGTTATAAAGACAATTGCGTACTTGTTTTGGAAAAGAACGAGCGTTTCTTGGACTGCCTGTATTTGTCAGAGAATGAGGAAAATGTTTTGACTTGAGGGCACACCTAAATGTTCCTCCTGCACTGTTAAGTACATTTCCGTTGGGAAGTTAATTAAGGAGGCCATGAGTGATCGTGTACATCAAGTTCTGACAAGCTCTCCCTCTAGTCAACACAATACAACAGACAAGGTATTTTACAAGGCTGAACAGGTGCATCTAACAGAACACCTGTACATGTGTAACAATGTCCAGGAGCCACATCTCTACATTACACATAAGGCCGGAATGCCTGTTTTACTGTTAGGCCAAGTATGAAATGCTGAACAATAGATTCTTCATTTGAAACTTTGAGATTTAAAACTTTATTGAGAAAAATAGATTTTTGTTCTCACTGTCCTTTCTATCTTTGAATTGACGTTGGCATTTTATGACATTAGTATATAACAATTATGTTTTCAAATATATCTTCTTTTTCAATCTACAGCACATATTAGATTTGCTCATTTTGCTGATACTTTTGTATGAGTTATTTGTATAACACGGTTGAAAATATATATATTTTTTTTTAATTATAAGGGCAGAAAATTGATGCGCATAGACGTCATCCATACAATCAAATCAACATGGCCTAAGGCATAAAATGCCACTTTAATTCTACACAATTTGTATTATTGGACATAAACATTATGAGATTAGTATAATGTATTGTCTTGAAAGCACACAGAATTTTCTCCCCAAAAAACGTAACATTGAAACATTGTGTTGTAACAGTAACCCTTAAAGTCAGTCGATTCTTAAGTCTTACGCCACTCGCAGGTGGCTTCAAGATAATTGCTGGGATTGCTTCCGGAAAGGAGAAACATGTTAAGCATCTTGGCCATTACCGGTACTTGTTACAAAAATACGGAAACTGTTTCAACTTCAAGATAAAGCCAACAAGCTTTTGGGATGTTGTCAAGCACTATTCCTATGGGATGTTGATTACTGAATATCAACTTGACTACAGAAGCTTTCCATTAACTTTCTACTAACTTTCCGACATTGACAAACGAATAGAAACTTAAGCCACTTTTCTCTTGAAATTGCAGAACCCACAAATGTAGAAAAGGTGGGGCTTTTCGTCTCCCTCTGCTTCCAAAAAAGAAGTCAAACCCTGTTCAGAAATAGCCAACACTAGTATTAGTAAGAGCAGAGTATTGTTCATGACTGTCCATTGTCACTATGTTTATACCATGTACTTGCAATTCGCCCTAGGGCACGAACTTGCAAATAAACTTCTATTATTATTAACCACGATAACTCTAGACTCTTGTTGTAACTTTTTCGGCAGTGTTGGTACAAAACTAAGAAAATCTACCAAAAAGCAGTTACTCAAGCAACTGGATATGATTTTGGAAACGGTCAGACGTTTCAGATGGTCTCCACTGTTTTTCGACAGTGACACTGACAAAACGTCTGACCGTAACTACACATGTAAGAAAATCGTTTGAACTTGAGGGTAAAATGTGGTAGGCTTTGGGGATTTTTTCAAGCACTACCAGTGATCTTGTGGGATATTAACGTTACCAGTAATTATGAAAAGGCTTTTGACAGGTGGCAAAAAGGACAGGAAAGACTTGATGAAAGAACACTTGAACATTTTCAGCATTTTATAACACTTATAACATATAACACTTGTTATATCTATAAAGTATGTAAAACATTATTATTGAAATGATGGTAAATCTTATGTTATGTCTTAAGGCGTTATCAATAATTGTCAATGGTCCGTTCTGTCTTAGCCTAGATGAAATCACATTTTTTTTAAACGCAAAATGAATGTATTCGTGCCCTAAACTAGCCTTTTCTTCATCTCTAAGGTCTCATTACACAATTAGATCGCCCCATTGAATTCCATGCTTTAACACACAATTTCTTTGTCCGCAAATCCAATTAAAACGCAGTCTATTTGGAGATGTTTTGCTTTCTATTGTAAGCACACACGTTTGTTAGACAATAAAAAAATTTTCACCCAAATCTAGCCGACGCAACGATTTCTATCACATTTCAAAATGCACCTAGCCGCTATCCGCTAGAGGTCGTTTTCAATACCCCTAGCCTGACCGGAGCACTCAGTACAAATAAACGTAAACGTCCGAGGATCGATCGGGTCACGAAACTTTCGTGCATGATCATGCCAGTAATACACAAGCTTTCATCGAAATTCCTTTTCATATCAGTTATGGTTTATTAATGGGAATTTATGGTCCACCTAAAACAACGCTTTGCGGGCCAGATAATTTTTTAGCCCGGATTCCTTTAGACTCTACACTCGGAGTAATACAGGAATGAGACTCTAAGTCCTCACTGTAGTATGCTGCCCAATCCTGACCTTCTTCAATACCTGAAAGCTCTATCCAGTACCCATATATAGCCCTACACAGTACCTTTACAAATACCATTCCCATAGCCCTATCAAGTTCCCATATCAAATACACATAGTCCAATCTACATGTAGTAATTCCTTGGCCCTATCCAATAACTGCTGCCCTCTCCACCACTTTGAAAAATTAGAAAACATTTCTCTGATACGGGACCGCAGCTTAAACTATGGATGGATACCAGAAAACATGCCTTTATCAGTACAAGTGAATTATTTCTGTGTAATCTGGGGCATTATATTGATTACAGAGCGGCCCCTAGATTGTAATCCGTCTGATTATACCCTTACTGAACATACCCCACTGCTCCAGCATTCAGCTTTGTTTCTCCCTATCTTTCACCACCAAATTAGGGTTAACTACAGGTCAAGACCAAGTTCAGGGCTGAACCCACGGTCCAGCGGACACCTAATGGCCTGAGAAGCCGTTAAAGGGGCCCTAACGAGGCTTAATTGGAGAGCCGGCTCCCAGGGGATTGACCCAGATTCTATGGGAAGGTCACGGAACCATGTGGGAAGGTCGTCCAAGGTTATCAACTGTTAGTAGTGAGATGCCCCTGTTTGAGGGTGATGATCTACATGCAACATCTGGTACAGAAGACTTCTACCAATACAAAATGTACTGTAAAAACTGCCCAAATAGACAAAGCAAGGGACTGGCCAATGTGGACAGGTGATTATGTGGACAGGTGATTGTATCATTGGGAAAAATTACAATTAAGGGATCACTAAATAAAATTGGCTCGAAGTCTATTATGCAGAGGTGGTTACTATAGAACAGGTTTAACTGTGTATATCAATGGCCAGGTGGTTCTTGTGTAGAGATGGCTACTCGTACATGTTTGACTGTATATCAATGACCAATTGGTCATACACTACATGCTTGACTCTCTGTCAATGACCAGGTGGTCCATTATGTATATAGAGGTGGTCACTCAGGTTTGACAGTACACAAATGTATATCAATGATCAGGTGGTCTTTATGCAGAGGTGCATGGTCACTAGTACAGGTTTGGCTTCTGGCTGTACAAAAATGTATATCAATGGCCAGGTGGTCTTTAAACATGTATGTAGAGGTGGACACTAGTACAGGTTTGACTGTATATCAATGGCCAGGTAGTACTAGTAGTAATGTAGAGGTGGTCACTAGTACAGGTTTGACTGTATCAATAGTTAGGTAGTCCATATGTAGAGATGGTCACTAGTATGTTTTTTTACTGTCTATTGATGGCCAGGTGGTCCTTATGGCAGTTATGCAGAGATGGTCAATTGTACAGGTACATATTGTGTATGATTGTATATCAAAGGCTAGGAGGTCCTTATGTAGAGCCGTGGTCACTAGCTAGTACAGGACTGGTATCATTGTATATCAATGGCTAGGCTGTCATTATGTAAAGGGTACAGAAGGACCAGGTTGGACTGTATTGATATACATGTAAATGTCAATCAGATCAATTTTTGTTCCTGAGATTTTGATGATCAGATCAGACCTCCACTGAGTTACTATTACAGGTTTTGTAATCCAGTCTGCAATGTATCTTCAACACTCCAATTATTTACCGGGCGTGACAGTTTGGCGTACGATCCTCAATCTTTCTAGATTCTTGCACAGTTGCTGTCAACAACGTTCGCACATAGATTCCAGAAACATGACGGAAAAACGTGGCAAAACTCCAGACTGCCTCCGCGATGACAAGACATGTTCCAGGGGTGGTGAATGTTGTGTAATGTATTTACGACAGAGACTTAAAGTAGGACAGAGGTAACAGTGTAAGCGATGCTGTAGACTTGTGCTCTTCGATATGTGGGCAAAGCCTTGACATCTTTTCAAAGTTTCTTTTGCCATAATGATTGTTGTTGTTGTTTTCCTAACTCATGCCATGACTCAGCTTTTTTTACACATATTAAGTATATTCAAACACTATTTCACTCTCACTCTCACTCACTCTATCATTCACTCTGATTTGCTCCCTCCCTCCCTTGCTCACTCACTCCTTCACTCCTTCACTCGCTCACTCGCTCACTCACTCACTCATTCACTCACTTACTCACTCACTCCAATAGAAGGTTTTCTGTCTCATAAATCATTTTTATGAGCTTTACTGCAGAACGCAACTATGACATATGCCCCACACTATACGTGCAAGCCAGGGCATATAACTTTCATATATATTTTTTCCCTAATAGGCAAAACATATAGTTTTTGCTGGTGTACTCTTCCTCTTCTTCTTCCGTCAGAAAATTAAATCTGATATTTTTTTCACCTACACACAATACTACAGGGCAAGTCTAATGGTTTGATATTGTGTTCGAGAAGCTCAGCCCAGGGACAACATTCAGCATTTTTGCTAAAATTTTGTCTAATATCTAGTTATGTCATTCAGTTTTTGAAATGCTCTTGTACTTAACTGCTGCACATTGCATTCAAAGTGGAAGACTGGCTATGTAATACCAAGGAGGTTATATAACCTCCTTGGTAACGCAGATACAGTATAACATCTCCAGACTCTGTTATTTAGGGAACAGGTCAGTGTTGGCCGCTACCAGGACACAAGTTTTCACAGACAATCAGGTCCAGGTTCAGGTCTAGACCTGGACCTGATCCACTGGACCTGAACAGGACCTGGACCTGAATTCTCTGTACCGGTACCCACTCCTACGTGGTTATGCAATGCAGATACAGTAACATCTCCAGACCCTGTTATTCAGAGAACAGGTCAGTGTTGGCTGCTACCAGGACACAAGTTTTCACAATCAGGTCCAGACCTGGACCTGATCCTCTGGACTTGGACCGTACCTGGACCTGAATTTTCTATACCGGTACCCACCCCTACTGGTTATGCAACACAGATACAGTAACATCTCCAGACTATGTTATGCAGAGAACAGGTCAGTGTTGGCTGCTACAAGGACACAAGTCAGGTCCAGGTTCAGGTCCAGACCTGGACCAGTCCTGATCCTCTAGACATGAACTGGACCTGGACCTGAATTTTGTGTACTGATTATGCAACGCAGATACAGTAACATGTCCAGTCCTGTTATGCAAGGAACAGGTCAGTGTTGGAGGATTGCCAGGGAGGGTTTCATAAGCCACAGTGGGAACGTAGCCAACATGGTGGGGATTTATCATGGGGGAGAATGGGAGATGGCAGCCTGGGAACTGTCAACCCAGCATGGTCAATATCTATCATGAAACAATGGAGAAACAAGGCAACCAGAGATGGCAGACATCCTCTGAACTTAACCATGCTGTTTGTCCAACAGACGAAAATAGTAGCACTGGGTGTTGGCAACACTGCATTCTGTGTATATCAGGTATAACAAAAACATATACACAGTATGTCACACGCACACAGACAAACAGACAGACACATACGTGTACAGAGAGAAAGAAAGACAGGAACACACAGATGTGCTGACACAAACACAATACAGACATGTGCACGCAAACACGCACTCTCACACACACACACAGAATAAAGCAAATCTTTATGACGAAAGACCACAACTTACACTACATATCTTCTTGTTCACACTCTTGATCAGACTTACATGTAAGACGGTATCTCACCAGGCCAAGCCTGTTGGTGAAAAATTAAAACTAAACAGGCAAAATTGCCACTCCTATTTAGTTTGTGCCCATTCACAGCATTTTACAGGTTGCGATTCTTTTTAAATTTTGCAAAATATTTCAGGCAACTGTCAGCCTCTGTTGGCGACAGATTGATGACCACTTGTGAGTGTCTTTTGCAAGCAGTAATGCCAACGGGCTCAGACCTGGTACTCAATTTAGTTTCTCCAGAGGACGTCAACTACAAAATGTAATTTCTTTGGCCCTCTTGAGCCTTTCTGAACTGTGGTTAGGAAGAGTAAGATCCTCTGTGACTGTGACTAAGCCTGATAAGATCCACTGAGAATACTGCTTTAGCTGCGTAACAATTGGGCAAACCTTTACTGGGAAACTTGATTTTGTTTTGAGAATTCCTGCGGTTTTATCTTCTTTTTGCACAAGGAAGCCAAAAACGGCTCATCATTACTTGGGAAAGGATTACCTAGGAGATCCTTTGTGTCTGTGCCAGAGAAAGGGGGTGCAAGGGGAATACTGATATACCTGAGAATCACAAGTATATCTGTATTCCCTTTGCACCCTCAAGGCTGTGAACCATGCAGTGCAAGCTCAGAAAAGCAAGTATCTGAGTTATCAATCCTGCTTGGGTGTTAAAAACTGTGACTATCATAATGGTACAATACTGATGCTCAAAGACACTCAAGTAATATCTAACCTTACCTCTGATTGGCTACTGACAGAAGAAGTACAAAAAAGAACAAAAAGAACACACCAGTAAATACAATACGTTCTTCCCTACTACTAGGAAACCATAAAAATGTATGAAACCTGTTCTCAGAATTCCTGTGCTTTTATTCCTTTCCTGTATAGAGATAAGATGATGCGTTATATAGAAATATTTACCTCAAGTCTGAGCGGTATCAAAAAGTCTTTTGCGACTGCCCTTGAAAGGAAAAGCTATGAAACCTGCTTTCAAAATTCCTGTAATTTTATTTCCTTCCTTTACGAAGATAAGTCACTGACTCTTTCTTTAAGAAAAGTCTGATAATGAAATCCTGGGAAAGCTGTTTAAGAACAAGGAAAAAGCTATGAAACTTGCATTCAAAATTCCTGCAATGTTATTCCCTTCTTCCACAAAGATAAGTCACTAAGTTCTTTCTTTAAGAAAGGCGGATAACAAAGCCCTGGAATAAGCTGCAAAATCTTTTTTAAGAACAGGGAAAAGCTATGAAACTTGCATTCAAAATTCCTGCAATGTTTTCCTTCTGGCCCATTCTTACCAAAATGTCTGACGATAAAAAACAAACTATTTCTAAGCCAGAATATGTGATGAGAAAGATGCAAAAGCTGCTCAAGAAAATCGAACAGGGATTAGCAGAAAACCTGGTTTCAAAATTCCTTGTTTTTATTCTACTTTTCTACAAAGATTAAAGCATATCAAGGGACTCAAACCCAGGGCCTCTGGGCTTTGAGACAAACACCCTATACTATATGTAGGCAATACCACAGCTAGAAGAGCTGTTAAACTGGGGGAAAATCTAACCCGATTTTGTCATGAACATTCCGGTGGTTCTCATTTCCTTCCTGGATACCCATAAGTCACCAGGATGGAATGATGATGGAATCTTTCTGTGATATTCCCGTCCCCTAGGGAGTGTTAGTCAGCGGAAAGATGTGAGGGAAATAACATGAGTCACTTTCACTGCCTAGGTTTCTTAGAAATTATTCCAGTGGCAAGACTATGGGAAGAAAACACACAAGTGGATGTCAGTCACAGACAAAGTTTCTGAGAAATTACTTAAGTTTGAAAACAAGATGCACTGGGCAAAGACAAAGTAGTATTACTAGTAAGCAAAGCCTCAGTATTGAGGAGAAGTATGAAGCTTTTTCAATTAGCTAGTGGTAGTGCAATGTGGCTTCGGTTCAGGCCTGCACTTTTTTGCCAAGGTCACTGCTTTTCTTGTAAGTGTGGTGAGTTCTTTTGCAAGCAAAGGTTTGACACTTGACTCTTGAGGTACACACAGATACCATGGCTTTTTAGGAGGAAAACTTTAATCTGGCTCATGCAATGGTCTGCACTATAGGGGTACCGGTACACAAAATTCAGGTTCAGGTACGGTCCAGGTACAGGTCCGGACCTGAACCTAGACCTTATACTAAACTTGTGAATGGGCGATACCTAAAACAATGGTCCATTTCACTACAAGGGATTCTGTTTGGTGGAGTAGCCGACGTCAATTGGCAAAATCCTATCTCTATGTAAACAACTCTGACTACCTCCGTTTTAGACCAAGTTTGACTGTAGAAACTTGGTGAAAATAACTATCAACTCCCCTCTCCTTTGCTCCTGTTACAATTTTCTTAGACCTGTAAGGCAAAAAAACATGGGAACGCATAATCTGTTCATTTTCGATTCAGACCAACATCCAGTCCACAGATTTTTTTCAGGTCTGGCTTTCCTGGACCAGTCCAACAGCAACAAAACGGTTTGTACATTATATTGTACCAGCACCCACCCAAAGAGTGAACCAAATAGAGATTACCCCCTATAACTCCATTTAGAATCCGAGAACGTACAAATGAGACTGTCGTGGCCTGACCAAGGGCCCTGTGTACATTTGTAGCAGTCTGCTAGACCCAGACAGAATGTTTGTCTCTAAAAGCAGTGTGCAGAATGCTCTTTGAAAACCTCTGGCACCAACAACTTCATTTCTTTTCACGTCGGCGGCAACTTGAGCAGATGATGCATGTTGTCGGGGGCAGAAGTGAGAACGACGATGAAAGGAAAGATCATCGCTCCGGGACAAAAATGTTTCACCGACAATCGTCAAACCCGGGAAACAAAGCGGGGAAAAACAAAAGCGGCTTTCAGAACCGTGCGAAAACTAGTATTATCACTTCAGGGCTAGAAAGACACTAACTACAGGAATCTACATCAAACTTTTAACGTGAAATATCTCAAAAACTATGCAAAATAGACATATATAAAACTTTCAAGGTATCTTTGTATGAAGAGTGGTATTTTTATCAAATGACATGGATTACAAGAGGCATGTGGTGTCCGTGACATTTGGAAAATGACTTCCTGAATTCAAAGTGACAGTTAAAAGTGAACATTGGAAATAAGCCCTTGAATCAAACAATGACTGTGACCACGAAGTACTGCATATCAAACAAGTGACAAAGGCTCGAGGCCCATATCTTTAAAAGTTTCCTAACCACATTTCAATGTCGGTTACTTAAAATTCTGAAAGTGGTCTTCTAGATTTCAAAGTCATCCACATGTTGTGGTCTTTAATATCCCAACTAAGCACTTGATGTAAAGTAATATTAATGATAATTTTATGATAATTGTTAATACATTATATTCCTGTCTCATTGTGAATGCTTTGAACGAGTTGACTTGACTAATGCTTTTCAAACACTCTAAAGGTTCTAAAGGTCCTCTGGGGTTCAAAGTGAGAATTTTTTCTATATGTTCTGTCCTGGACTAGAAGTCTTGTCCTCAAATGCTCTTTGCTCTATTATTTCCAAGCAAAAGATATCTGCGTCCTGACAAATGCCCTGCCTAACAAAATAACAGACATTCAATTATAATGGTAGGACATTGATGTATTGTACTTCAGCAGAGAAGAGTAAAATACTATGGTTTACTATAATTATACAATAATGTACATTTTTGTTCTTTTTCCTGATTGTTATACTCGTCATTCAGAATTGGTGATGTTCATTTCAAAAACAATTTTCAAGAGAGCTAGCTGATTTCAAAGATTCACACACCTAAAAGTTGTAAATTTTGAATGTAACGTAGCAGAAAATTGTGCACAGATATCCCGGTCAAGTCGCCCGTGTCCAAGTCCTTGGCTTGACCTTTCCGCCTTTGTTCTTGGACAAAAGAGTTCCATGTCCCAACATTTAGGTCAAGTGCGCCGGGTCGCAAGGTCTGGTCACTTGTCAGGAACCTGCCACCGCGAGAGGTCGTTGCACAAAAGGACGGAGTGGTGAGGGATTGGAAGTCAGTGAACTTGAGCTGAAACTATCATTACTTAGCTCTACTATTTCGCTGTGGTAAGCTGTACACAAGGTCACTGTCAAGTACATGTACATCCTAGAAATGAATGGAAGTACTGTATGAAATGTACTGTAAGTACTGTACTAAATGAAACAAAACTGATGACCTTGTACCTGACCTTTGAAATGTCTATTGAAATTGTGAATATCTTGTTTTATTCATTATTGAGTGACTGTGAATTTCTTTTACATTGCTGGCTAGCTTTTGCATTTTTCTTCCACTCTGATGCACCAACTTTTGAACCCAGGCCTAACCATGCAACCTTCCCATTCTGAGACTCAGTGAGAGTCTCTGGTTACTCCAATTTCCCCCTAACATCCTGTCACTCTATAATATTCAAACAACCACAAACACACTGCTTCTGTTAACAGCAATATCTTCCCTATAGTGCAATGTGAACCAGTCAGAAGTGCCCTGAGGAGGGTGACACACGGTCAAAACATCGATTGAATAGAACACTTGCTTCTGTAAAAAGAATCTTGGTATTTAATCTGGAAACCTGTAAGACAACTGTTTATGGCTAGTACTAGTCTCCAAGCAGACCTTACGGTGCCTTAGAGATAGTATCAAAGCTGGCAAGGGACTTAGTATAGCGGCACCAGGTACCCGTTTGACTCCCTTTGGCCGGCTATACTCCTTTGCTAGCTTTGATACTATCTCTTTAGGCACCATAGGGTCTGCTTGGAGACTAGGCTAGTACAGCCTTGTACAGGATGCACATGTAGTCAGGCAGTGCATGTACAGCTTCTGTCCAGGAAATCCCTGATAATTAGTACATCCTCCCACGGGGGAAGTAGTCTATTACACATGTCCATAAAGCACATCATGATCACATCAGGAGGGGAGTTTATGTTTTCAGCTGCAGATTTGTGCTAGATCATGGTAGATGTAGGATGATCCAACTGTGCAAGAAATTGGCATTTTCGTAATTTTTTTGTAATCTTTTCTGTTATACATGTACATGTACCAGGTCCAGGTCCACAATGTATAATTGTATTTTGTCGCAAAGTGAATAAAGTCAAAGTATGACCTGGTCAAAGAAATAAAGAAGCTGCAACTGTAGAATTTTGAGTTCTCTCTCGGTATCAAATGGATACAAAATGGAATTTTCAAAGTTTCCTCTTGAAGGCTGTAACAGAACCCAACACACATAATACTAAGATAAGAAGTCTACAATGTACTGTAAATGCAGAAATGTTCACGGTGGATTGATGTTTGCGGTTTTCGCGGTGACCACTTCACCGAGAACTTAAAACCACCGCATTTTTCTATTTTGGTATTAGACTGCAATATGGTGTTACCGCGAACTTAAATCCACCGCTACAAGTCCTTTTTCCTGCTACCGCGAAATTTAAACCCCGCGAACTTAAATGCATTTACAGTATTTTCGCTTGCTAACCGTGGTCACTACAGTGGATGGTACTCAGGCTACCTTAATTGAGAATCATTATCAATGTTTGTGAAAGATTGATTGACATGTGAAAACTTTCTGCAAACTGAAACATACTGTAAATGCATTTAAGTTCGCGGGGATTTAATTTCGCGGTAGCGGGAGAAAGGACTTTTCGCGATGGCTTTAAGTTTGCGGTAACACCGTAGACTGCAGTCTAATACCATAATACAAAAATGTTTGCGGTGGATTTAAGTTTGCGGTGAAGTGGTCACCGCGAAAACCACGAACATTAATCCACCGCAAACATTTTTGCATTTACAGTATGTTGTAAGCAAAAGGATACTGTATAAAAACCATAATGCTGCCTGATCCCATATGGTTTATCAACAAACACCATGATCACTGTCTAAGTGGACAGGCTCAACTCCCCACACCAATGTTAACCCTACCCAGGCCTACTAGGGCTGTGTGTGGGTAAATAGCTGATAAAGACAGACATGTTATCTGTGGTGGCTAATCGCTGAACAAACACATGTCCCAGCAGGGTGCCTGGGGTGACTGCCC
The DNA here is from genome assembly GCF_000003815.2 of Branchiostoma floridae. NCBI lineage: Eukaryota > Metazoa > Chordata > Leptocardii > Amphioxiformes > Branchiostomatidae > Branchiostoma > Branchiostoma floridae. The sequence goes on along the minus strand of NC_049980.1, from coordinate 4,367,060 downwards.
TCACCATGCCTGTACTGACCCTGTACCAGGGCCTGACCTAGTTTCAGGGGGACACACTTTTTAAAAGCATTACGTATAGGGGTGGGTACCAGTACAGAAAATTCAGGTCCAGGTCCGGTTCAGGTCCAAAGGATCAGGTTCAGGTCCAGACCTGAACCTGGCCCTGATTCAGTATGAGTCATACCAATGTTCTATTTCACTAGAAAGAAATCTATTTAGTGGAGTATTAGAGTCTGATTTAGACTAAACTGGCGTTTTACAATCCTACAATGCTAAAGCACCTGTGCGATTGCCTTATAAAATAATCGGTTAATTTTCTGATCGGTCCAACATCCGGTCCACCTAATTTTTTCAGGTCCAGTTTTTCGGTCCAACATCCGGTCCACCTAATTTTTTCAGGTCCAGTTTCCACCTAATTTTTTCAGGTCCAGTTTTTCTGGACCGGTCCAATAAGAAAAAACGATTTTGTACCGGTACGCTGTACCGATACCCAGCCCTAATTACGTATGTCTCTGCATCTATTTCTGTATGATACAAAATATGTAGCTGGTAAAACTGATCAACACACTAGCTAGCTTCTGTCACAGTATCTGTATAGATAGTAGTAGTATAACCGCCCTTCTGCATAGCACACCTGGTTCAGCTTCTGTATCTGTATAGCCAGAGTATATAACTACCTTTCACTTTCAGCACAACGCTCCATCAGCTTCTGTATCTATGTATCTGTATAGATGGTATAGCTTCTCTATTTGTATCTCAGTTTCAGTTTATTTATTTATCCAGGAAAATACATCGCCTTCTGGCATTTTTCAATACCTCCTGGTGGGCCGGGAGACCCCAACATAAATTAACACAAAATCACAACAACTGAATCAAAATTGGAATCAAAGGTCAAACTTAAATAACTAAACGTCAGGTGTCAACTATTTACAATACAAATAACTCAGGATAACTTAATATAATAATGGTAATGATAATAACAATAATAACACATTCAGGCAGTGGATCAAATTAAAATCAAAGTAACGAAAAGTGGAATTTGCATATCAATGTGTCGCTGGTCGGGCAGTGTTTGTTTCAAAGTTGATTTGCAAATGAAAAATAACAGTCAGAAGAGAATATAAATGTTAGTCTTAGCATCAAAACATAATACAGAAATCAAACAAAAGAATCCACTGTGATATGACAGGAACAGGAACTAAAGTATCTGTATCAGATTCTGTATCTGCATAGCCAGTATAACCCCCCTTTTGCACAACACACCAGGCTCTTTTGAAACTTTAACCACTTGAAAAAGTAGCATAGTTGTGGATGGGCAAAGAAGAGTCAGTGTACAATGTAGATGTTATTTTGTCATCACAAGGCCACAGATTTAAACTTTCAAATTCAATGGAACACCCAATGGTGTGCTGAAACTCAACTTTTAATCATCATAAGATACAAATGAACAAATTCAAACTAACAAAGAAACAAAACCCTGGTGGGAAGAAACTATCTTCTCATGATCAGAGACAATAATTGATGACATGAGATCAATGGTACGTAATCACATATTTCTATCTGGTACTTGTAGTACAGAGGACTTAACAAGGATTATGGTTCTCTCACAAGAAGGAAATTTACGAACTTGACTTGTCTGGACCCCACACTGAGGTAACATCAACTCTAATAATTCCGTCGGGTGTCACATCAAATTATAGAGACCTTCTGAAGAATGTCTTCAACACCTACGAAGTGTATAAATTTCAGGATTACTGATGCGCTGCATTGGTATACATCTCTTTAGATCCCTTTGATTAGTTTGAATTGATATATTTTTTCTCATGTGGCAGTGTTATGGCACCCGGTGGAATTATGTGAGTTGATGTAACCAAACACTAGCTAAACAGGTGTATAGGATATAGGAGAATTCTTGTACACAACCAGGATATACTTACTGTGCTTACATTTCGGTGTCTATATCAGACACCTTTTTGGCCACGTTTAGAATGGTGTTCTAGCCGCGAAAGCGCCACCTACATCGGCTACATATAGCAGCGAGAAGCAGAACTCCAGTTAGAAGCTCTGGTTATGTGGGGTATAGCACAAAAGCTCATAAGATTCATAAGAGTCATAAGATTCAGTATCGTAGTACAGTTTCCAGTGAGGCTATGAGTATGAGTCTATGACCATTGATGGTGAGGCTATGAGTATGACCATTAAACAGGTGACATATAGCACAAAAGCACGTCATAAGATTCAGTATTGCAGTAAACTAAGTATTGTCACATGATTTAAAGTGAGGCTATGATAGGATAAATCATGGATGAGTGTCAGATATAAAGGCAAATACAATATCTCTATCAAAGTTCGGTACGACTCAGTTTGTCCTTAGTGAGATCTACAGGTACACACTCTCAAATCAGTGACAAGCGTGATGTAACAAAGTTCATCAATCTTACAAGAACTGTTGAATTTCTTTCGACTATTAAAGTCTTGAATGATTGATGACATTTTTGTACTCTTCTCTTCTCAAGCTCTTTCTGAGATTGGCATGCCAACACGCATATCTAAGTGACATACAAAGCATACTTCTAGGAAGTATTTACAATTGCGCACTCTAAGAATTTTTGGTACGGAGTAAAATCAACAGCTACAAATTTTATTCCCAGTGGGAGGACAGTAAAGACCAGCGTGGAATACTCCGCATTCTACGATAAGCAAAGTTGTAAACTCCATGGCCTTGAGTCCAGGAATTATTGCAGCATTATCAGGGTTATGGCTTCCTGAACTTGCACCAGGACGCAGTAAAAAGAGGCACTAAATCTGCTTTTAGAGGGCCGACGCATTTTTCTACCTGATAACGGTATAGTACCATGTACCAGCGGTAGCAACTTAATCATTTCTGTTCCTACAGTATAGAACTTGAGGGATGTCCCTGTGGCTCAACTGGTAGCAGCCTCACAGTTGAGCTTCTGGTTACAATCTGTAGTGTTGGACACTGAGAGTCCCTGCTATGGTTCAATCCTGGGTTGGGCATCTTGGTTGGGGCTGCACCTGTCTTTTGGAAGGGGCGTAAAATAGTTGGTAACTGGTAGACACTGGTTCAATCCTGGGTTGGGCATTCTGGTCGGGGCTGCGCCCGTCTTTTGGAAGGGGCGTAAAATAGTTGGTAACTGGTAGACACTGGTTCAAACCTGGGTTGGGCATTCTGGTTGGGGATGCACCCGTCTTTTGGAAGAGGAGTAAAATAGTTGGTAACTGGGAGACACCGGTTGGGCATTCTGGTAGAGGTTGCACCTGTTTTTCTGAAGAGACGTAAAATGGAGGTCCCACATGCATGGTTTTAGAAGGTGCCTCAAGCACATTAAAAGAGAAGATAGGAGCTATAGAAATGGTCACCCCTCTCTGTAAAAGTGTAATTATGTATACTGAAACAGCAAGGAAATCTCCTGCCATATGTGCCATAGCTACTACATATACATGTACAGTGTTTCCAAAGAAATATCAATAATATCAAGAAGTGATGGATTACAATTTTTCCTTATCCAATCATGCCAAGTTGAATACGGTTGTCAATGCATAAACTAAAACTTGTATGGCTTATAATAGATTTTGTATGAATTGATAGATATATATCAAGATAGTTAGGCTAAAATGTTTGGGTATACATGAAGTGCCTTTAAGTTAACACTCCTATCCCACACCATAAGAATTCTTTGAGCAAAAACAAAGGCTGCAAATTTTCATCTGGCGATAGATTAAGTGATTCACGACACAAACACGTCCAATTTCTGATGGCTGTAAATTTTCCTAAGGACTAAATGGAGTAGAATCGCCTTGTTTTTCTCTCCAACTATTGATGAAAACTGCATCTGGTCTTTATCTCCCTCAAGGACAAAACCTCTGTTTACAAATCAATGTACATTGTACAATGTCATACATGTCTACATGTAGTAAATCTGGTGTAGTGAAATCAAACTACTGGACTGTAGTGTAGGGTCTATTAGGGGCTGAAGTAGGGTCTACTGAAGGACTGAAATGGAAAATAAAATAAAAACCTCAAAATTGCTCAAAGTATGCACTCCTTCTCCAACAATTTCGAACACATCTTGAACAGGATAGATTCAAATTTCTTATATTTTCTTCTCTTTACACCAGGTAATTTTGCATAAATCAAGGACTTCAGCAAAAACCCTGTAGTGGCTGTATCTTCTCTTAGTTGATGTCCTAATTAACTAGCAGAAACTTTTATATTTCTAAGTTTAAAAAGTGCGTGTTCTATTCCAGAAAATACTGTAAAACCAAGGGCCTACAAATCTAATGGCCTAAAAGCAATAAAATGAAATAAAACTATGTTGTAGCAGTATGTTCTACTAACTAAATGTCCTAACAGATCTAACTAACTTGCAGAAACTTTTTAATACTAAAGTTTAAAAAATGTGCAATTCATTTGAAAAAATACAGTAACATCTATTATCATAATACCGGTACATTTACGACGATTTCTCTAGCCATACTGTTTTGACAAATTGTCAACGCATCATTTTCTCCAGTTACATGTTGCTGTTATGGGTTACCCTTGCCACTTCTTCTGTGTAACTTTTCTGCCACTCTTGTCCTGCTAAAAGCGTAATATTGTAATTGTAACACGCCGCGGAATTACAAGGCGAACGGGCGCGTGGTTGGGAGGGGGTAAAAAATACCGGTAGGAAGAAACACGGCACAATTAACTGCCGCTATGTACCTTTATACATCCTCTGATGTTCCTTCCTTTTCTGTCAGTAAATGCATAAAACATAAACCTGCATGAGCATACAAAATGTCATGAGAAAACGGACGTATACTGTCAAGAATTTTCATTTAACTTCTGTCCGTCACAACCGCTATGACGTAACACTTTACTGCTAGCGTAGATATAAAAATGGCGGGAAAATGGCTGCGTACGTTCAATTTTGCCCATTCAGTCGTAGATCCGGGCTATTATGCAACGGTTCTTCACACTTTTACATGAGTTGTAGGTCACCAACAGAAATTCAAGATTGTTGTTGAATCATGTTCGTCTTGTGCCGTGAGCATGTGTAATTATGATCTATAAATTTGGCAATGAATGTGACAGTGTGTTCGTCCCACGACGAGCTGCCTACTCCGAAAAAGATACTGAAAACTTTTGGCCTTGCTGTCTTCGAATGCATTGTTATCGATGCTTTGTAAATGATGTATTGGACACCTAGATGTCTGAAGTGTGCACAGCTCAGAAATAATTATTGTTGCATGTGTAGATCTCTTTAAGTTCCAGTATTTTTAATCTACCGGTATAAGTCTTACTACCGGTATTATGCCAATGCATGTTAAATCCAAGAGCCCACAAATCTAATGGCCTAAAAGCAATAAAACCAAATAAAACTTTGTAGCGACCATATCTTCCCCTAACTGATGCCCTGTACAGGAAGTCCCTGCAGAGTTTGCTGTCCATCTTGACACCAACTTGCCTACAACAATAAACCGACACTCCCACATATACGTACACCCACCCGGATACCAGCGGTGGGGCATGTTCGGCAAATATTGCTCTACAGCAGAGATAACTCCCCTTCACACACACAGAGTCACCAACCCAATAACTTTCTTGGTGCTCCAACACACTAGTAGAGTGGATTTGTTTTAGTTGGTTATATTCTAAGTTCATACCGCACCAGATGGTGCATAGCGCAGCTCCCATCTCTGTTTCCATAGCCCTTGGGCCACACAACTTTGTGCAATCACTGTAGCAGAAGGCTACGCTACTGGTAGAGTAGAGTCTGTGTGTTCAACTGCCATTATGTATAGTACTCTTCCGCAAATTATACAGATACAGATACAGATACAGAAATGCTGAGTGCTAAGCAGAGAAAGCTAGCCACAGTTAGCAAGCGAAAGTATTGAGCCAGCGGTCACTACGGAGGATGGTACTCAGGCTAAGAGAAAGCAACATGCTCCATTTTTAAAGTCTTTGCTATGACTCGACCGGCCGGGGATCGACCCCACAACCTACCAAATGCAAGGTGAACACTCTACCCACTAGGATATTTCACCTGTTAAGATCTGTTTAGAAATGCATATTCCTAGTATCATTAATTCACCTTGAAGAACTGTTTGTGAAGATAAAACTACCGCAAAAGTTTCAAGAGTTACAGTACTGTGTGAACCAAGGCACCGAATTTCCTTCTCAGTGTTTTCATGTTGACAGGTCGAGGCACCAAGTCCATGTTAAATTTCCCTCCCCAGCTGGCACCACTCACACAAATACACCCCACTCTGCCTGGACGTGCTTCACCGTCTCAGGTCGTAAATTTGACGTTTTGCATCGGCGGGCGAACAAGCAGGGGTCGCACCAGGCACGGACGTTACACAACCGTACATCTGTTGGATTAGTTGCTCCATGCTTCGGGGCTATGCTCTGCCTGACGTTGATGTATTAATTTTTCACCTGCACTGTAGGGGCCACAGCAAGTTAGAGCTCTAGTCGTGAAAGTACACCTCTATAAGTACACCTCTATGTAAATGTTGTACAGTTTTAACAAAGCTATAGAAAACAGCCAATTGTAAAATTGCTGAGAGAGTTATGAACAGTCATACACTGTATTAATGCATTTAACTTTAAGTTCGTGGGGATCTACTTCGAATCCTCGGTAGTGGGGAAACGGAGTGTTCACGGTAGTTTTAAGTTCGCGGTAAAGCGCCCACCACAAAAACTGCGAACATAAAACCACCGCCAACATTTCTGCATTTACAGTACATAGATATAGCATTGGTAAAATTATCTTAGAAAAGAAATGGCATTGAATTTTGTGATATTCAATGTGCTGTAATGGCATGAAAGATCAAGTGTATAATAAACATATTAATATTTGTATTGGAATAAAGTTAAATCATTTTCCTTAATGCAGCAAACTGTTTTAAACTTTCAGACGAGAACCGACATGTTGTCTTGTCCCTGCCTCTTAAGGAAGGAGAAAATCTTGAGTTAAGATGAGATGTACCAGGGGATTTCTCTGCATCTGCACCTGATCACTAGGATTAGGGCTGCCATCACAAAGGGAAGGTGTTGCCATGACAGAGGCCTGTTATGTCCTGTACATGTCAGCTAGACTCTGTCTGGTCTGGGAGCCACAAAATGGTACATGCAAAGGGAAAATGAGATGGGCCTGGTTACCGTGCAATCGTCCTGATGCATTTCTGAGATACACTACCAAAAATGTTTTTCCTTGTTTATCTTGTTTTTCTTCCTCACAGAAAATTTATCTACCAGGAAGAAAATAATTCTGTCCCAAAGAAATTTTATAAAAACGTGCTTGTCCATGGGGCAAGCAAATTTTTGCTTTAATTTTTGAGACGTTTTTGAGATTAATATTCTTACAACAAGAATACTTCTCTTACATCATAACAAAATGGAAAGCTGAATAAGTAGAGTATGGGGATTGACCACGAGTGTTGGGAGGGAGCAATGGTATTGGAATGAGTTAAGAACGTCAAGTAGTACTCAAACCTAGTATTATAATGCTTTAATTAATTAAAACTTTATAGTAAAGGAGAGAATCTCCTGCAGAGAAGTGTAAGACATTTCTACAAGACTGAAGGCTTAAATAACTGGATGTGCTTTATTCAGTGTTTGCAAACTTATCATGGACTTATCAAAGATACTGTAAAAATAATGCAGATTTTATGTTTGCAGTTTTTGCGGCGACTGCTTCACCGCGAATTCAAAACCACCGCGAACATTTCTCCATGGCATTAGGGGATTGCATGGTGCTACCGTGGAATTAAAACCACCGCGAAAAGTCCTTTTTTCACTACCGCGAACTTAAATGCATTTACAGTATCAGCCTGCTGCCTAGTGTCCACATGTATTGTATCTGTCACAACCAGTGAAAAAAACAGTTTACTGACTTAAGGTACAGATGTACAACCATATATTAAACATTGAAACATGTCAACGCCTCATATGAGATGAAAAGAATGTCTTTGAAATGAAATAATTCTCCCCCTTTGAGCACCAGCCCTCCCCCTGTAGTATATACTGTACAGTCCCTGGACTTGACAGCTTTATTTCTTCATTTTTTGTGGCACGGCTGCAAGAAAAATAATCAGGGAAGTGAGTAACTGCTAATATCGAATCCTAGGCGGGTGCCAAATGAAACAAAAACTTCTAAACCATTTTTTTCCTGAGAATATCAACCTGGAAGCACAAAAACATAATTCTAAATACAACTTTGTATTAATTCTTTATCAAAGTCAGAGAAAAAATTATGATTCACCGAAAAAGTCATTGCAAAAATCCTTGCACGTTTTTACTGGACATAGAAACCTTAGAAATATATGCTTGTTGTTTTTTTATTGGAAAGTTTTGTCAAAGATCTTCATTATATTAGCTTGTATTATAATGTGTGGATAATCTGTCATAGTAATTGTTACATACACATTATTTGGTACATGTGCCTTCAAAGCTGGTGTATTACATGTAATACTGCAAGGCAGTCGTACACTGTACATGTATATACAACCACACCGGTCAATTGATACAAATTGTTCTATGTTACGAAAGCACCCGGCGCCTCCAAGCCAGGAAACCGGTATTTTACGCTGGCGGGAGGTTACAAACGAGACAGCCGACCAATGCAAATAGAGATACAGATGCATAAATCCTGATAATAAGGCTCCTGCAGGGTTTAAACATGCAAGAAGAATGCAGAAGATTACCACTGCCAGTGACACTGGGTTTGACCGTCCACTTGACCTACAAATCACTACCTGCTGCAGGCACGGAAAGTCAAGGTCAAGTCCACCATAGTGCAACTGATCTGTTCTCTGTGTAACAGACAGAAACTTCAGTCCTGGTAGAGTTGGAAAGACCCTTTGTATCAATTTTGTTTCAAATCAAAGTTCAATGTATAAATCAAATGTCCCTAGTATATTATACCCAAAAAAAGACATGTACATTTTGTTCATGCCAGCTGTCTTTCAAAGTGCTATGTACATGTAGATATGGCAAATTATTTGACACAATGATAAAAATCATAACATATTATTACAATGATGATGATAAAGACTGCAAAAGGTTAGACAAGTTATTCAGAAAAGAGATGCAAGTCACCCAAAGTAAAAGGGATAGAGGGTTGGCTATTGTCAGTACAGAATCTATTTTGAAAATTTAGGCACCTTGGTTTTTTTCTTATACCATCTTGTTTTTTTTGCCATCTCGCATGAAATTTGGAGTCTGCAGAGAATGTCAACCATAGCATTTACTTGCTGTGGCCTCTAATCCAATACCAACAAGGTAAAAACCAAACTTAGTCTCTTCAAGATATGTACTTTCAGTTCAGCATTTTTTTCAGAACCAACAAATGGCATAGGTGTGGCCAACATTGGTCCCTAGCCTCATATCTCACGGTCTGCTTGCAGGAATTTGGAACAAAATTAGCTGGGTACAAATCATAACAATTTAACATGCGAGATGACATCTATTTGACCTCTGCGGGGACACCCACTGACCTTGGTAGGAGAATAATGGTGATGTCATCTTGTGTTTCATTCCAGATTCATCCAGCCAACGTTCAAGCTACTATTCCTACTTGTATTTTTTACCTTTGCTAGAAGGTTATGTTGCAAGCGTTTGTCTGTCTGTGTGTGTGTGTGTGTGTGTGTCTGTGTGTGTGTGTGTCTGTTTGTGTGTCTGTTAACAGCATAACTCGAGAAGCCTTGGATGCATCCTGATTATATTTAGTAGGTGGGTAGGGGTCAAGAAAACGAAGGTCAAGTTTGATAATGGGCCCCCTAGCGGCTTCCTAAAGTACTGCAGCAAAACTTCTATTTCTGATAACTCTTATTCTGGACTAATTGTTGTAGTTGTGATTTTTGAGTGGTAGATAGCCCTCGGGACAGAGAGTAAGTGCTGTAAGTTTGAACCCTCTAGCAGCTTTTTGGGAACTGCAGGCGCCAAATTCCTCTCAAACTTTGTCCGAGAATAACTTAAGAACGTGTTGGCATATCATCATGATTTTTGGTATGTTTCCAACATGTTATAGTCATAAGAGTCCTGATGTTCTTGGGAAAAAAAAGTGCAAACTCTAGCAAAGAAACATATATATATATATATATAGCACTACTGTCTAACAAATGATTAGATTTAAACATCACCTAGTCAAGATCTGGTCCAAGCATAGTATGACCATGGTAGCCTGGTATCCAAATGTATCATAGCACCCAAATTTCTTCTTCTTTGTGGAGAGGACAGATCTAGAAGAGACTCGGGAGCTATAATATACGGCTGGATACCAGGCTATGACCGTGGGTCATTGTTAGCAATTGCAGGTAAAGTTCTGGCAGCCTCCGGTATTGCAGGTGACAGAAAAAAAGGTAGTACATGCCCCACATATGGTGTTGGAAATGTAAGGGTCTTGCGCATCCAGACTTTGTTCGGGGCAACCCGCCAAAAACGGTCACTTCGCATTTGGAAAGCCGTTTTACTACTGTTGTGGTTGTTCATGCAGAAAATGGTGGCCTTTCACGGCTATACATGTATGTACAATGTACAGATGCTAGACTAAGACTACTGTATCTACTGTATGTCAACCACCTTGTATCTTTATTCTTCATCAAAAGTTTCTATTGCCAATGTCCCCTTTTCAATGTCATTTCTACATCGTATGTACTGCCATCTTCAATTGCATTGTACCTTAAGTTCTGATAGGGAAGACGTAGGGAGAGAGAGAAGGAAAGAATGGAAGAAAGAAAAGAATGGAAGGAAGCAAAATGCTCTTAATACACAATAACCAGAATAGCTACTGTCTCCTGAAAACCCATCTCTAAGTCCTGAGACAGAAATTTCCTTGTTGCTACTGACAAAAATCCATCCAAAAATTTGTACGTCAAGACATGGAACTGGTAAAAAAGTATTTTCTCAAGGTTTAAATGACAGATTTAACTACAAAATCAAATTTATCATTCTACACACTAATGCAAAACTTTTATGTGGCAAAAAAAGTCCCAAGGACAATGACCCTCCTGTTACATGTAGCTGTACTATACAAACTAGACTCCAAGATAACAACTTTCACAGGCCATTACCATCTCAATCCTCCCCCCTCCTCTTGTAACACATTAACATTTTGGGTAGGTTCAGACAAAAACAAACAATGGCTCCTGAAGTTTGGGGCAATGGGAGCAAGTACTGTAAATGCAGAAACTTTCGCGGCGGTTTTACGTTCCCTGTTTTCGTGGCGACCGCTTCACTGTGAACTTAAAACCACCGCGAACATTTTCCTTCTGTCTTCTGTTCCTTCTTGCTACTTCCCCGTTTGTAGCACAAATTTTTGCCCATTTGAAGCACCCTTGCCGGGTAACCAGTAAGTGATTACTCCAACTGACAGTTCGTAGAGGCAGCGGATTTTCATATCAGTTTTTTACTAGAATAAAGTACTGTAAATGCATTTACATTTGCGGAATGTCGCTACCGTGATCTTTTCCAGCTACCGTGGTATTAAATCCCAGCAAACCTAAATGTATTTTACAGTAACAGCCAGTGCTGCCTGCCTCGGGTCGATGAGTGATTTAGTGGTGGACTCAGCGGAACCGACCGGCTCTGGGAGAAGCCAGGTGACCTAAACCTTAGAGTTGAACATTCGCACACCATCATGGTCTAGTGTGAACTTGAGACCACATAGAGCTGATTTTATGGAACATCTGTCTACTTGCACTTTGGTCACTATTTCAAATTTCTTATAGTTATACGCACCTCAGTAGTGGTGCGTACCTAAACGCATATTCAGGTTCAGGTCCAGATTCAGGTCAAATTTCACTGTCTATGGAAGGTTTTAGATGGTTTAGAACAAAAGAAGGGAATATATAACTATAAGCGACAGATAGCTTTTGCAATTCCGGACTTGGCTCCTGACATTAAGATTTTGACACAAAATGTAATGCACATACATGTATCATATAGAACATGTCATAAAATAAAAAGTAAAAATTTTCGAATTTTTGTTTCATTTTGCAACTGCTTGCTAATCTCCAAGCAGATCCTACTGTGCCATAAGATAGTATCAAAGCTGGTCAAGGAGTATAGCTGGCAAAAGGGAGTCAAATGGTCATCGGTAGGTTTGATACTATATTACGCCACTGTGGATCTGCTTGGAGATTTACCTGCTTGCATCAAATTTGAAATCTCCAGGAGATGCTAACCACAGAATAAACAATGCATGGCCCAATCCCTGATAACACAACGCTTCTGATTCTGAATCATAAACTTCTCAGACTGTAGGGCGGATGGTGCAGGAGGGCTCAGTTGATTTAAGATGTATCCGGGAGACAATAGCTCTCTAAAAGGTATCTCACAAGGCCTGTTGCCAACAAAATATTGTGGCAACTTTGCCAACTTTTTGCCAAGTTGAACTTTCCCTTGTGGTCACACTAACGTGCACCACACATTTATAATGTAAAATATGTGGCCTCTACAAACAAAATGGCAGTGCCAGGAATGTCATAATCCTCAGTTTCGGCCCCAAATTAGTTCCATTCAAGACAACTTTACAGAAATTGCAGAGTTGACACTAATCAATGGACTTGTCACTGTGATTGCACCCATTTGTGCCATTTTGGTGATTGTGATTTTTTATTTCTAAAAAAAATTCACAATTTAGGGCACGAAAAAGTGGCACCGATTAGTGCTGGCTTGTATCACTTTGTGAATGCCAATTAGACATAGTCTGGCAAGACACACATTTTAGACTCCCGGTAAGAAGAGCAGGCCATGTTAGCAATGACTGCGTTACACTCAAGTTAAAAATAGCTAGTGACACCTCCAAACTGTTACAATGGTACAGCCCTACAGGGTAGCACTATTGGCCACACAACGGGCACTCTAGATTTGGGGAATCATTTATCATGTCTGGAAGCAATGAGAAAAACTTGTAAAACTTCACGTCTCATCAAAAAGAACATGTTACCGTCTTTACCATTCGTTTCAGTCATGACTTCTACACTATGGTACATGTAGCATGATTTTCTAATTAGAAAATATCAAAACCACACTTTTATAATTTGGCAATCTTTCCAAGGACAATGTCACTTGGCTTACATTACAATTGGGCTTGAAATACATGTGAAAACTTAGAAAGTTTACCCATATTTTGATTTTGTAGAAAGGTGAATATGGCAACAACTTGCATCACCTTTTGGATTTTGAAAAGTTTGATTTAAAAAGTGTGTACTGTGATCAAGAAAATAACGTGTAATATAGAAAGTAGATTCATATTCATACATGTATGAGTACCACTGAGAATGTATACTATATTCCTCATGTGTTTTGACAATCTTTATATTGCTAAACCTACATGTATATAATCCTACATTTTCACCATTACGAAGAAGCAAGAAGAAGCCAAACTTAAATAAGACTACCGTACTTTTACCAAATCGTACCATATTTTGTCTTCCTTCTGACCTGTACTTGGCTCTGTTGGGCAAAAATGTCTTCATTCAATTCATTCCATATTTGCAGATATGGCGATAGCATTTAAAGTTAAAGTTGCCCGTACATCAGTAACAGATGCGTAGGGGTGGCACCCATCTCCATTTCTGTAGCCCTTGGGCCACACATGTGCAAGCCACTACAGAAGGGGGCTGGTCCGCTGGTAGTGATGTGTGTTTAACTTCCATACTCTTCCTCATTAGTGCTGAGTGCTAAGCAGAGAAAGCAGCATGTACCATTTTTTAAAGTCTTTGGTATGACTCGGCCGGGGATCGAACTCACGACCTACCGAATGCAAGGCAAACACTCTACCCACTAGGCCATTGCACCGGTTTTTAAATAGCATTGCCAGCTCTAAAGCAAAGGTCTAGTACAGCAAAAAGTACATGTACTATAGGTACTGTACAGTAGCCAGTGCTGTAATTCCCTAAAGGTCTTTAACTATGGGTCCACAGGAGAAACCTGTCAGGTCATGGGGTGACACTGGACAATGTTCCTCTCACACAACATACCTACAGCTAGTCTGACTTGTGATTGAAGAGTGATTAATTGGTTGATCTGAATCAACATGTTCCAGCCATGTACCTGTTTGTGTAAGCTGAGTGTGTATGTGTGTGTGTGTGTGTGTGTCTGTGTCTGTGTGTGTGTGCGTGTGAGCTTGAGCATGTGTGTTTGTGTGTGTGTGTGTGTGTGTGTGTATGTGTATGTGTTAGTGTGTGTATGTGTCAGTGTGTGTGTGTGTGTGTGTGTGTGTGTGTGTGTGTTTGCGTGTGTGCACGCATGTGGGTGTGTTTGTGTGGTTTTTATCCAGCTTAAAAATTGTTATTCTTTTAAACTACATTATCCAGACTTTCTGCAATTTTTTCCATAACTGTTTTTCTGAAACAAATCTGCATGGGAACCAACAAATGAAATTGGTCTGGCCTAACCATTAATCAGCATGTACAATAAAGCTAGTTGATACTAGTTAATGAAGAAGTTGAGAATGTAAGTAGGAATGTGGAAACCTGTTACCCCCTCTAGTAAAGGTGGACACCTCTGAACCAACGAGTACCCCCCAGATGGCACATGTACTCCTCAAGAATTCATCTAAGAAACAGCGAAAAGAACATTCTTACCAAACCTGTATCACTCTTAAGAAAACTACAATACATCAAATTTTAACTTAAGGCAAATTTAACACAGGCATGAAATCCTGCTGTAAAACGTCTGATAAAAAAATAAGGTTGGATAAAATACAGTTTTCATAACAAAACAGTCCCCTATGGATTTCTTCAATTCTTTGCACACAAAAAGTTGACAACTTATCACACTAAATGCCAACTGATAAAATAGTGTCATTTTCACTATCAGAAACATTCAATAAAGACAAACATATACATAAAATCTTCCTGTAAAACATCCAATGAGCTTGAAAAAAAAAGGCTTCGCAGAACAAAGCAAACCCCTATAGATTTCTTTGCACATAAAAAAAGGAGCTATGTCCAGTATCAGGGTGAAGTGCACGAAGTTAGGGTGTACGAAGTTGTACGAAGTTGTACGAAGTTGTACGAAGTTACAACCTTTTCCTACTGGTTTTGAGGCTATATCGGGAGTCACAGATGACGTCAAAACATTTATTGGATGACGTAATCTAACTTCGTACAGTAGGCAGGGTAAGGTGTCAAGTGTACGAAGTTGTCCGAAGTTGTGCAAAGTTACGTGACGTAATCTAACTTCGGACAGTGGGCAGGGTAGGTCAACAAGTGTGCAAAGTTGTCCTAAGTTGTGCAAAGTTACGTGACGTCATCTAACTTCGGACAGTGGGCAGGGTAGGTCAACAAGTGTGCGAAGTTGTCCTAAGTTGTGCAAAGTTACGTGACGTCATCTAACTTCGGACAGTGGGCAGGGTAGGTCAACAAGTGTGCAAAGTTGTCCTAAGTTGTGCAAAGTTAAGTGACGTCATCTAACTTCGTACAGTAGGCAGGGTAGGGCGGCATGTGTACGAACTTGTCCAAAGTTAATTAACACATAGTAAAAACTTATATATGTGTAAATAAGATACACACCACTCACGCATATAAACAAATAAAATATAGATGCACATTAATCAGCACAAAATCAATGTGTTGGAGGGAGGACCAAAGACGGAGACACAAGACAAACGTCACACTTGTAGGACGATCACATCAAGACTGCCTTTATTTTGAATCACATTACTGGTCGCGTTCTGGCGGTTCTAGAACACCCTTCTCCGAACCGGTATAGATCGCCCGCTCGAAGAAGGGCCGCCAGAACGCGACGGTTACAATAAACAAATTCAAGTACTTTATTTATAATATACAATACGTTACAATTACATAATATGCGATACAATACATTACAAATGTTCATGCATTGTAAAAAAATTCATTTATTTCAAGTCTTTTTGTCTTTTATTTCTCCTCTTAACGTTATGTCCCACCAAAAACACAGACTTTTTAGATCTCGATCTAATCACTTTTATATTTACGTCTCAACTTCCGACAACTTCGGTAACCTCCCGTCTTTTATACAAAGTTTGGATGACGTCATAATTAAGATGACGTCATAACTTCGGACAACTTCGGACAACTCCGTACACCCCCTGACTGACTGTCCAAAGTTAGGATGACGTCATGGTTAGCGTGACGTCATAACTTCGGACAACTTCGGACAACTTCGGACAACTTTGGACAACTTTGGACAACTTCTGACATCTAACTTAACTTAGGACAACTTCGTGCATTTCACCCTGATACTGGACATGGGTGAAAAAAAGGTGACAACTTGTCACACTACATGCCATCCAAGGCATATAAAAATATGTGTGATTTTTACTATCAGAAGCATTCAAACGTAAGACAAACAGAGGCATAATATCTTACCGTAAAAGGCATGAGGAGGTTGAAAAAAAATAGACTTTTAATAACAACACAAACCCCTATGGATTTCTTTGCATGAAAAGAAAGTCAACAACTTGCCACACTAATTATATAAATGTCAACCGAGGCAGATAATAATATCAGAAACATTCAAGCGAAAGACAAACCATACATAAAATCTTACTGTAAAACATCCGATAAGGTTGGAAAAATTTACTAGTGCGCATAACACCACAAGCCCCTATGGACTCCTTTGCACTAAAAAAAACTGACAACTGGTCACGCTGAATGCCAACCGAGACAGATATATTATTGCGTGATTTTAACTATCAGGAACATTCCAACGTAAGACAAACACAGGCATAATATCTTACCGTAAAAGGCATGACAAGATTGAAAAAAATAGACCTTCAATAACAACACCAACCCCTATGGATTTCTTGCACACAAAGGAAGTCGACAACTTTTCACACTAAATGCCAAACGAGGCAGATAAAATATGTGTGATTTTGATTATCAGAAACATTCAAACTTTAAAAAAACACAGTCTGACATAAAATCTTACTGTACAACATTTGATAAGGTTGGAACATCACATTCAAATCCCTATGGATTCCTGTGCACACAAAAGAAAGTTAACAACTGGTCACACCTAATGCCAAACAAGGTAGCTAAAAATACAATGTGATTTACAGTGCAAACTAAGATGAAATTACAAGCTCTTCAGATATCAGGGAAAGTAATCTATGTCATTAGCTGGGAAAAATAAATATTTCCAGTCTAGCAAGGGTGATAAACTCTGAACTACCCGCGCCCTCTCTCGTAACGTAACCCTACCGGGCCGTCAAACACGTGGGGAACTTAACCAAACACCGGGCAAAGAACAACTACGCAAGAAACGCCAAGCGTTTTACCAGATTTGGTCACCCGGAGAAGTCACCCTGGCTTTTGGGACGAAAAAACAAATAACACAGCACCAAGTTTACCCAGGGTGAAAAACTTTGCGCTGCCAACTATTCGATTCCACAAACACTTTTAACGACGCTGTCAAACGTAAAGGAAATCTTACCGAGACGTTTTGAGCGTGGCCACGGTTCCTTACGCCCAGCAGCAAGACGACAAGCAGCACTCGAAGAAGTGTCCAAGTAGTTCTCAACATCTTAGTCCACATTCACAAAATGCACCACTCTCTAAGTGAACCACACACAAAAAAAGTTTTCTCTGCGCCTCCCCGGCAAAGGAGTGGTCTGCCTGGTAGTGAAAGTTCTCGGGACACCAAGTGAAAGTTGTTCTAAAGGGGCAGTGCCTCCTGATTGGACAGGGTGGGTTGTCGGAAGGAGTTTTGTGTGTGTGTGAGCGGAGACTGAGAGAGAGAGGGAACCCTGCTACCCCTCAGGAGAGTTATTCACTGTCTGTGCCAAGTTTCTTCATACTGACTCAGGGACAGTCCACTTTGTATCACAGGGGTGTGGGTCCCGAGCAGGGGAGGTCCAAACAATTCACAGGGGGTATGTGAGAAGGCAGTGGAGGTGTTATTATTTGGATGGGTTTTACAGAGCTTTGTTTTGGGTATTTTTGCTGAATGGTATTTGGTATTTGGAGGGTTGGTCATGGTTTTTTGATGATAAAAGGCCCCATAGAGAATGTCCAACAATAGGTACTGTAACAGACTTGTTTTGAACATTATTTAAGTGATACTGATAAAGAGCTTGCTATATCAAGCCTGTCTACCTGTCCCTACCTAGTCCCTAAGACTTTGTCTATTGGTTTAGAGGTTGATCAAGATTTCCTAGTGATTTTTGATCATATTTTCAAAAATTGATGTCTTGAGACTTGTAAATTAAAATCACCCCTCACATTCCAAAAATGTCCAATTTCTGACAAAGCTTATTACAATATCGTCATTACAAAAATAGGTCATTCCATCAGAAAATGTAGTTAACATTGTGTTCAGAGTTCCGGTAACCATTATTTGATATTGGTTAGTGGTTACCCTGACTCTGAACACAATGTTAAGTACATTAGAGATGGAATGTTTTCTTTTATTCTTTTTTGTAACAATGACAAAGTGATTAACTCATGTACTCTTTACAGGTTTGGAATATGTGAAAGGTGTTTCAAAGGTGCTACAAATGGACAGAACTGTCACTGATCTAAATAAATACTCTGGATACGTAGCAATTCTCAATAAAATAATTATGCATTAAATGTTTAAAGATCAGTTTTTTTTTAAAATCTGTGCTTTGTTAGTATTTTTGCACCTTTATTGTAACAGGTGCCTCCAACACATAATAATACTGTACAATGTATAAAATATACATGGAATGTTTAGACAAGGGGTTAGGCAAGGAGAAGACAGAACAAAAAATTTTCCAGTGGTTTTATGTTTGTGGCTTTTGCGGTTTCCAAAAACCAATCGACTTTTCTACAAGCACAATATAATGAACAGTGGACCGCGGCTTAATGTCCCATCCTAAGGACTGCAACCCTTTCCAGTAGCATGCATGTCTGGTGAGCGACACACCTGGAATTGAACCCATGCCTACTAGTTCATGGGTAGGGCTGCTAACCATTGGACTATGCAAAAAAATTTAGGTACAATGTTCTCTAAAAACCAGTGCAAATACATGTACAAGTAAATAAAATGTGGAATCTTTAATAATACGTATCCATCGATATATATAATCTTACAAAAATGTATGACGAAAATAACAGTATCTTAAAACGTGAGAGAATTTTGGACCATAGTTTCCGCATTCTCGTGATCTTCCCCTGGGAAAATCATTTTATGTGCTGAATTTTACAGTGTGTAAATATTGGTGAAGCTGGCATGATAAAGCCCTTAATAGTCTTCCCAGTCCCTTAAAGGCTGGTTAGCCACAGAAAGCAAACACTTACAGAGGTGACAGTGTTTAAAGAAAGTGGAACTAAATGTATATTGACTTAGTATATAACCTTAGAGGCAATTTGCAGTGGTCTATTGGTTAGCAATGGTTTCTCCTTCCATTGCAAACACCTAATTAGTTAGTCACTGAAATACATTGGACTGCAAATACGTTTTAAATTCACAGTGGTTTTATATGTCTGTGCAGCTTTTGCGGTGACCCCTTCACTGCGAACTAAAAATCACTGCGAAAAGTTTTGTCCTGTGCTTTATTTGCCAATCACCTTCATGTCCAAACTATATTACATTGTACAGTATTGTGATGTGTTGGCGTGTTGAAGGCAACTGTTATGTCTGTCTGTAGTGCCCTTGTTGGGTTCCAAGTAGTTAGCATCGGCGGTTTCCAACTGGCTGGCTGTAAAGCGCATGTCTAGGGGTGGGTACCAGTACAGAAAATTCAGGTCCAGATCCGGTTCAGGTCCAGAGGATTAGGTCCAGGTCCGGACCTGAACCTGGACCTGATTCAGTATGACTCATACAAATGGTCCATTTCACTACAAGGAAATCTGTTTGGTGGAGTATTACTATTAGACTTACATGTACACTGGCGTTTTAAAATCCTACAACGCTAACGATTGGCTGTAAAACTTGGTAGAAATTACTATAAACACTACTCTACTTCACTCTTGTTATTTTCTTCCACCTGCAAGCGCCAAAACGTGTGAATGCCTGATAAAATAATCTGTTAATTTTCTAATTGGTCCAACATCCGGTCCACCTAAATTTTTCGGGTCCGGTTTTTCTGGACCAGTCCAATAAGAAAAACCGGTTTTGTACCAGTACCCTGTACCGATACCCAGCCCGTATACGCATGTCCATTACTTCCAGCATATGACTAAAGCGCTCAAAACTCAAGACCAGTAAGTCCTAGTGACGAATATCTGAATTACACGTACTGTTGGCCTTTAAGTCTGTGAATGGTATACTTTTATCCAAAGATACGTCCAAACAGATCTCCAACCCAATATCCCCAGTATAATGCAAATAATAAATAATAAAGTTTTATTGCAAATTCTTGCCCGAGGACTAATTGCAAGTGATAAACAATGACGTACAAATAATGGTAAACAGTATACTAAGCGACTACTCTAGTCTAACTTAAACTAGTTAAAGATGTAACTTATTGGGTCTGACTTCTTTTTCTGAGACAGTGGAAGACGAAAGATCCCATTTTTTCTGTAATGTGTGGGTTTTGCGACGTTAAAAGGAGAGTAGTTTTCTTTTTGTCTGTAAACGTGGTGATATTAGGATAGAATTTGGTGGCTTCTTTTAAGAGCTCTTTTCTCTCTTGATCATAGAAGGGGCAGTTTGAGATATGCACCCCTCCATTATTTAAACTTATGCATACCTGAGGAGTGTTATACTAGACATCTCTCAAACCTCACCTCCACTCAGTGAGCAGATTTATGTAACCCGGTGGATTAATGTTAACGGAGGTTACTTGTTGTCATGAAAACGACAAGGGCTCTTTCCTTCAACAGAACTGTGCTGTCCTATCCAATCTTTGACATGACAATTACTACCAGGTTTTCAGACTACAGGTTTGCATTATGTCCAGGATACGTAATACATGTAAATATACAATCAATACAGGCAAAGCTGTATTCCTGAACAAAACTGTCCTAAGTTGCTTTTTTTCAATCCTAGACAAGACAGTTACTAGTCCGTGTAATGCAAACTCCCTATCCGGACCTTGTAGCCTCCTCCCCTCCATCAAGCTGATGGGGGCGGCAATGTAGGATGGGCCAAGAAGCGTGATTATATCAGGCAAGACAATTACAAGCAGATCATTGCTATCACAGAATGATATGCACTTCTGAGTTCATTCAGGATATGTAACACCACCAATATGGGCAAGCTATTTCCTGAAAACAACTATCCCTTCTTCAAAATCTTTGGACAGCTATTAACAGACCATTCCCACCATAGCTTTGTAGTAATTGTTCAGGATACAAAGAAGCTCTATTGGCCCAAAAAAATGTACAATGACTGACAACATGGCAAACGGGTTCTTTAACATGCTCGAGGCATGGCCCTCCCCAAACAGTTACACAGAACCTCCATTTAACGAACGATCTGAGGGATGTTATTGGCGAAAGCTACATGTACATGTGGGTACTCACATTTACACCTGAATGAAGTGAGAAAAGTCGTGTAAAGTGTATTTCTTAAGGACAGAAGATCAGTGACACGACAGGATTTGAACCCGGGACCTCTTGTGACCTGGGCCAAACATGTTGATGAAACATGTAGTACCAGCGACCACACAAACTTTTCTTTCAGTCCTGTCGTTTCCAATCTTTGACAGTTGCTAGCATGTTGTTCCCACCAGTCCACCACTAATGCTGGTGCCTGTAGGCAGTGTGTTAATGCTGCGGCCAAGTGGCTGGTGTTGGCAAGGGGATAGGACAGGTTGGGCAAATATTGTGGGGAAGTGTCAGCTCAAGTGGTGGTACCAACTGAAAAGTATCTAATTCCAGCTCAAAAAGAACAAGAAACAGTCATGCCTTCAAATACCAGAGTTCCCGACCTAGGATTGATGTGTTCAAATATTTGTACTGTCCCAGAACTATTGTAGAGTGGAATATGTTATCACCAAGTAAAGTAGGGGCATCTTCTCTGGATAGTTTTAAAGAACGCTTGCAGATAGATGTGCAAAAGTTAGGTGTGACGGGTCCTTTGGTGTAATATAACCAGCTGCTGCCGCGCCGCATGCCTGTGAAGCTGGTGTGTTATGCCGAACGGCAGTTATACCGGCTATATAGATACAGATACAGGTGGGCAGGCATTTCTGACGAGAAGACAAAAAAAGAAAAGAGGAAAAAGAGATGCTGCTTTAGTCTGAATTGTTAATTTCTAACCACAAGTTACACCTTATCATGTAGTGACCTTGAGTATAAAAACCTTTCAGAGAATGAGTGAATGAATGAAGAAAGGAATGGATGAAGGTATGAATGAATGAGCAGACAAATGAATTGACACAAAGTATAGACTTAGCAAGCAGGAAGAGTCCTGACACCTCAGTCTTGCAGTTAAAACTTTGTCGTATGCTTTGTAGTAAAAAAAATTAATTTTACCTTAGGATTTTGTTGCAGTAGATAGAAGTATACAGATCTGAAATGCAACACACTTTTCATGCCCTATAGAGAAAGTGAATTTTTTCAAAACTTATCTAATCCTGAACTTGAAAAGTAGAAAGACTGAAACACTGAAAGTCTGTCAGTTACATCAGTCGGGCTGACTTGACTGGTCACCAACAGCTAGCCACATGCAGCAGAGACCCCTAGAGAGTATGCTCAGAACTGCACCTCTTGAAGTAATAACTTCGAACATACCAGTAAAATACTGCTTCAAAGGGTGATTTTGCGATGATTGTATTACATATGATAAAATTATACAAGTCTCTAATAAATTCCTCTATCAAATCAAAGGCAAAAAAATGTATCTAATATTGGGGTTTTCTGACTGGAACAACTTGAAACATATTTGAGACCTTAAAACAACCCTTGCAAATGGAAGCCCTGGCTCCCCGCCATCTCTTATTCCATACAACATTTTCATGACATTCCATCTTAAATCCTCTCTCACTACGGATTTTACTGTTAATCAAAACTACGTGACCGTAGACTCAACAACCCAAAGGCCAACGTTTCCCACTGTTCTCACCATTACAGTCTTCCTGCTACAAAAGCTATTAGATACAAACTAAGGTCAGTACGAACGATAAATGTCAGATGTTTTCACTTATTTGATGCTTAAGAATCGCCGCAACATTTGCTTTCAATGTTCTTTATGGATGGAATACGACTACTAAATGTACTGGTGCAGGTTACTTCAAATTCTGGAAGACATTCATGGGAGAGTGATAAACTTTAAGGTTAGATATCACCGTAATTATCATCCTTTCATGCCAAGCCCAACTCCTGTACATGTATGTATGTAGTGCATGTTCCAAGCAATGGTGCTGGCACTTTTGCTGCATTAGCATTGGCCAGGCGACAGCAGCCAATCATATTGCCAGATATGATCAAGACTCTACATGATTGGTTAGACACTTTACCTCTAAAAACCAGAGGGGTTGCCTGATTGGCTAATGTCTAAACATTGCTAAAATGCAGTGAGAAGGATGGATCACCGGCCGTTTTGTAAAAATACAATATAGAACTATATACAAAAGAAACCCAAACAAGACATTCCATTAGAGGCAAAGGGAAGACAAAATAGGGTCTGAGGAATATTTGAGACATGGACATGCAATACATGTATGGTCTGGAATTTCCAAACTATTGAGAGAAACAAAACAGAATAAATCTGTAATCCACAAACTTTAAGAAATTTGATAAATTCTAAAGTCACCAACTGAAAGAAAAACAAACCTTAACTTCTTACAGAAAGAGTTTAAGACACAGAATTCTTAAGTCACCAATTGAGAGGAAAAAAACCTTTACCGCTTAAGAGTTGTCAACACAGAATCTACGTTCTACTGTCAGTGACATTTTAAGATTTGGTGGTGGTGGGGGGGGGTGCACAAGTGAGAGGGGGAAAGAATTACAGGTGACACTGTGTACTTTATTCACCGTTTTCACCACCGTCACCTGAAATGTGAACAAGTTTCTAAGATCTACCACCCTTTTTGCCTTGAAGCCAACAAAACACAAAATTGGTACCAAGAAACTCACAAAGTAGAAGTAGGTACTGTTTCTCCCCCAAGGCCTCTTTACCTGAGAAACAACATCGTCATATACTATTGAAGGAACTTAGCATATAGCACTAAGTATTGTGGTACTGCTGTAGTGTGTGTGGGGACCACTTAGAGAGGAAATATATGTGACATCACAACCTATTATACCACCATGGTACATGTACCTGAGTCCCCTGTGCTGGAACTACAAGGTACCAGCATAAAGCACCATGGTATCACCATATGCATGTACCACAAAGTGCAGAACATAACCAAAACTGAGCCTTAAAACACCAACAATGATTTAAACCTCTATCTCCAACACTACAGTACAACTACTTCTACCACTTTTATAGAAGTAGTAATAGTAGCAGTAGTAACTGTAGTAGTGAATGTAACTGCTACTGCTACTATTACTAATAATTACTACTCCTACCACTACTACTCAACTACTACCAGAGCCGTTGCTGTTGCTACTTCTACTACTACTGCCACTACCTATACTATAGATGGTGGTTGAATTACCTTGCACTGTCCGCCGATGCACACGTCAGGCGACCCGGGGCTGCACGGCGTTCCATCCGTCACCGACAACGAAAGACGAGCGTAGAAACGGTAGCCCTTCGCTCGGCAGTTCAGCTCGCACTTCTGTGGAGCTAGAAACAAAGAAGATATTATCAAAATCTAATTCTGCAATTCTTTATACTTTTAAGGTAACTTAACTTCAGCGGTCACCATTCAACATCTAAAAGTTGATCATCCCCACAGCAAAAATAGTTCATAGTTCATCAGGTTGGTAGAATATACTTACCTCACCTAGTCCCATAGAATATAGAATATACACATGTAGGGTATAGGAGAATTCTTTTTACACAACCAGTAAGTACTTCATTGCTTACATTTTGATGTCTCTCAGATACCTTTGTCAGAACTTCTAACTGGAGTTCTGCTTCTCGCCGCTATATGTAGCCACGTTTGGGATTGTTTTCTCACCGCAAAAGCGTCACCTACATCGGCTACATATAGCGTTTAGAAGCAGAACTCCAGTTAGAAGCTCTGACGAAGGTGTCTGAGAGACATTGAAATGTAAGCAATGTAACTTGTAAGTACCTTCGGGTTGTTTAAAAGAATTCTCCTACATTGTATACTTGAGCATCCCCATTTGACAACTGTTGTTTAACAATGGGGTGCTAGGGGGCGTTCATGCACAATCCAGTCACTGTTCCATATGAAAGACAATTCTACATGTAACAACCTGTAAATAGTTTGACAATTTTCACACAGGAACTGGAGTATCTTCCAGTGTATCAACTGTTGACCTACTACTTGCCCTCTTGGCGGAGTGGATAAATGCAACATATGGCCACCCAGGCTAAATAAAGGGCAGGACGATTGATTTATTGATCCAAAAATACTCCTGGAGCCATGTTTAACATGATTTATGTTGTTTTTATCACACAATCTGGACAGAAAATATGTTTATATATTACGCTATGAGGTATGTAGTTGGGTATGTCTTCCTTCAATGTCATAGAATGTTGTAGAATGTCAATTTTGAAGTCAAAGAAGAAGATGAAAAGAAGTTCTTTTGAAAAGAACAAAAGTGAAGAGTCTATTGTTCGGTATAACGCTAGTTCACCTTTAACCGCAGGGTAACCTATATCCATTCTTTTTTAAAACAATTTTTGGGGGGGATATCAAGATGAAGGACGGTGTTTTCAAACTGCAATAGTATTAAAATACTACAATTTGAAAACATCGTCCAGCGATTTAATATCCCTATATACCCCGTTTGTGAACACAATGGAAATAGGGTACCCGACGGATAAAGGTGAACTAATGTTACCAATACTCTATATGTGTCGAGCCATTTGTTCAACCTTCCTGACCACTTTTATAATGAGGGCAACTTTTGGGAGGCCCAACTTTTTTTCCCCATTACCACAGCATTAGCTCGCATCAGTTTGGGGGTTCCCAGAGGATATCATCCATATATTCAAATCGTCATTGCCTTACTTTTCTACCAGTCCCAAAACTTGAGGTTCCATCCAGGCACCCCAGACATGTCAGTGTACAGAATGTAGTTATCCCCATATTTCATGGTGTTCCAAATGTGTTGGTATCATTATATGATAATAGGAATGTGAAAAATGGGGTCACGACAAAAGGTCGCCCTGTCCGTGACATTCAATCAGCCACTACCAAAACTGTCCCCCACATTAACAGGACCTCCCACAAAAGTTTTCAACTAGGGTGGGTACCAGTGCAGAAAATTCAGGTCCAGGTATGGTCCAGATCTAGAGGATCAGGTCCAGGTACGGACCTGAACCTGGACCTAATTATCTGTGAAAACTTGTAAATGGGTGATACAAGAAAGGGTCCATTTCGCTACTAAGGATAGTGTTTCACTGTTGTTTTAAAATGTTTATCTTCATGTAAACAGTACTTACTGCCTCTGTTAACTTAGAACAAATTTGACAGTAAAAACTGTCAACTGACTAGTATCAACTCTTCTTTACTTCCTTTACAAGTTCACTTGTTACTTTCTTGGACTAGTAAGCCAAAAAATGCATGAACACCTACCAATTAATATAACCTCAGGCCGTTCATTTTTTATTGGTCCAAAAGCTGGTCTACTTTTTTTTTTCAGGTCTGGGTTTTCTGGACCGGTCCAACAAGAAAAAAAAACAGTTTTGTACTGGTACACCGGACCATACCCACCCCTGTTGTTAACCTTATACTTGCTAAAGTAGCCTTTTGGTACTGAACTTGTATTGGTCAAGACCAGGCCTTTGCAGAATGATGGTTAAAAATCTCTGGCAGGATGTTCAAGTAATTGTGGATATACAGAATTCCAAGTATCTAAATCCAAAATGGGAAAATACACATGGTATTACGAATACTCACAGCCATATGGAGTAATTTGAGAAATTTAGTGTGTGTGATTACCCTTGAAACTACCGTAAAGGTTCAAACTTTCATAGTGGTTTAATGTTTGTACATTTTGCGGCCGCTGCAAACTTGAAACCACTGCAAATATGTTTGCTCTGTCTTGTGCACGCCTACCCTCATGTCTCAACCGCAAACACTCCATTTTCTCACTACCGTGAAATTGAATTCATGCAAAGTTAAAGAAATTCACAGTACATACAAATGTACGTGTAGAAATCAAATATTAACAAGAATACAACAGCAGTGACCACATCAATGCATGTGCATGCGGCTTAAAGGGCAACCCAAGATTCTAAGTTAATA
>NC_049980.1:4338766-4339712 GCF_000003815.2 Branchiostoma floridae | reverse complement strand
AGCTCCGACAGCTTTCACACAGAAATTGTCCCTCAGTACATAAGTCTCATTGTCAATGATGAGTTTTTTCTTCCCATAGACTTCTATGTTATGATTCGTGGTTTACATGGGTGCGTTCATAATGAAGCTACGTGAAATTTCAGCAGATTTTTCATTCTATGTTGAGCACATTTACCCTATATATCGTGGGGAAAAATTGCCAACGCCAACTATACATAGGTTCTGTTTTCATAGCAATTACAAACTACGATTAGTCAATCCCCACAAAAGGCACTTTTTCCCTACTAGTGTACAACTGCACCACTCAGAACTGTGTACCTCCGACCTAGCGCGCGGCTGCAAAACTTTACCTGCTAATTTCTTCAGTTACAAACGAGCTATCACCAATCTAACTTTTGAGATCAGTTCTGCTGGCTAAAAGGGATTTTCTCACCGCTAAAAACATGCGTCCATGCAGCCGTTTATTTTTTGGCTCGGATCTCTTTTAGGGTACCCACTTGGAGTAATACATCAATGAGACCATAAGACATCTGGAGCTGCATAGTTCCCGTTTAGAACTTTTATTCAGCCCATCGCCCAACTGGTTTTGTCGTGTACAACTTCAGTGGCTAGAGGCTTAATGTGGTTCACAACTTGGTTACGGTCTGACTACATACTCTGCAAGGCTAATACCTGCTTACCTCTACTGCATTCTTACTAGTAGATGGATACATGGACCAAACAATCATCAGTGCCACTTGAGATATACATTGTAACTTTGCTTTTCATGAGTCGTTAATGAAAAAAATGAAATGTTAAATTTCCAACACTGCCCCTTTGAAAATCAGAAAATATCCCTTTTGAAAGTGATTGAAAGAATCAAAGTGTAACGATGCCTGTAAATGAAGACATGTACATTTTTGTACTTGCGCCAGGTTAATGATCCCTTAAGTCTTCAAAACTAGAC
>NC_049980.1:4334200-4338666 GCF_000003815.2 Branchiostoma floridae | reverse complement strand
GAAGCTGTTGTCGTAAACGTTCGCCCGCTTTGATTTCGAGTTTGCGTCAATATAGACGTTAGGCAGACTGGAAACAACTTCAAGGTCTGCAAAGTCCTTAGGTTATGTCAACTTTCTCTGGCTGTAAACTGTTTCCTGTAGGTCTCATTCCTGTATTAGTCCAAGTGTATAACTCCCAAAGAGTCCGTGCCCAAAAATGATTTGGTAGGGTATCAAAAGCATGCGTTTAGGTGGGTGATAAATTCCCCCACCTGATATCAAAAGAATTTGAGATGAAAGCTTGTTTATTACTGTTATTTCTATGTCGGAAAGTTTTGTAATGTGAGCGATGGTCAGACATCTAGGTTTCTTTGTCCTGAGTACTGCGGTCAGGCCTTTGGCCGCTCAAAAAGGCCTCTCAGTAGATATTGGGACTTGCAGTTTGAAATTGAGTAACTATCGTTGTATGCTAAATGACATTTTTTTAATAGAACGAACAAGTGTGCTTACGATAAAAGGAAAACATCTTCACATACAGTGTTATAATCTTTTATGGATTTGAAGGCATAAATAAAAGGTTCGTATCTTAACACTTAATCCAATGGGATGGCTCAACATGCACCACCCCCACCCTCTTGTTCTTTTAAACAGCCTGACCGTTCAAACTGTTCTAGTCTGTAACTGTAAGTACAATGTGACCGCTGTCTGTACAAACGGGATCTATGGATGACAATCAAAGGGTTTTACGGTGTGAACTCGTTTTGTGCACTTTTGTATCACATAAACAATTGAAACAGGCAGACAGTGTAATGCACAAGTCTGGGTGCTGGGTGTACGCACATCTTTGTACACCCCAAATTTGAGATGAGTACCCTAAACTTTGATGGTGGGTTCTCCTATGCACCTGTAAATTAAAGGATGTTTTGTATACCAGTATATATAGCATTTTTGCAGCTTTTAAGGATTAGAAAAATTAGCAATAGAATTAATGTTCAAGTTTGAAAAGAGGCAGCAAGGTTTGTAATCTGGTTTTGCTGACATTCTTCTTGATCTTATGTTGTATGCCAAAAATTCTTTCTCACAAAGTGCTCCTAAATCTCTAGCATAGCGGGCAATTCCAAAACCAACTGATTAAGTAAAACTGGCCTTAGATGAGTGGAAACTCAGTAGGCTACATGAGCGAGTAGGGTTGAAAGGAGTCAAGTTGAGTCAAGTCATCACAGTTGACATTGACGTTGTACTTAAGAACTTAGTGAACCTTAAGAGGTGACCATGAGGGCCAGGTATATTCATTAGAACTTCTTCCCTAAATGGCAGTGATCTCACTTCTAGCTGACATCTCAACATGAGACCCGTCCTTGGCCCCTCTTGTTGAAACCCGCCTAATTATAGCAATCACAACAGTCTACAGTCCCTCCTGTCCTTGAACAGTGCACTGTGATATGGCTGTGAGTTTACAAGCTGCTACTTGGTGTCATGGACAGGGCAACACCCAATTTCCATTCAGTCAGACTCTTTTGCAGGCCCTACGCCTGTGGAAGTTTGCAGCCTCACCCAGAAATAAGATGGTACCCTCCAATTTCATGGTACAATTCTAGTAGAAAGCCTTTTTATTACTATCCATCAAATTTCAAATCATTTTGGTCATTACTTAATACAAAATAATCCGAGCAACGTAGTTTTAAACATCAATGGCAGGAGGTGAGAAAATACAGGGTTTAGATTGTGCTCCTCATGCCATAAAATCTAAAGACAATTATCAAAATGTTTTATGAGGAATGCTTTGTTTTCCCATTACCTCAACATTAGGTAATGTTGGTGGGTGTCGCCTGTTTGTGATGTATGTACTGATCACAAGAGAGAGCAAGGGAGGCAATGATTTAAATTTCGGTAGACTTTCATAAAAGGATTTTTCATATTTTATGATCATGCCTTGAAATTTGAGTTTCTAGGTGAGGCCATGAACTTAAAGATGTATTGATCACCCCAGGATTACACTGTGGAAGAATCCCATTTGTTCCGTAGTGATACCTTTACCAGAAAGACAGAGTGCTATCAAGAGGGCTGTAGACAGGACATTGCCCTTAAAAAAAACAGCGCCGGGATTTTGGGACAGGTTATCAGAGCATGTAACCTTCCCGATTATGCAAATCATACATATGTTGACTGTGCGCTTTATGATAACCTTTGGAACAAAGGGCCGGGGTCATACCAGACCAATATGTAATAACTAATATAGGTGGTTAAGCCACAGTAAATGGTAGTAATTTCATACACTGTACATTTGTCTTGATCTACATTTTGTAAGTACACACCCCAATCAAAGTGCGCACATCTGATTTGGAGAAAGTTGCTGGGCTGAAATGCAAAATGAGCAAACCCCTTCCCCACCAATCTTAAAACATTTTGAACTTGACAATTTCAAATTCATAGTGTTTATTCTCTTTCCTATGGTCAAATTTTGCATCAGACTTCTAAATAATGTGCTTTTATGAAAACACCATTTATAATTATATGGTTAATTTGTTTTCTCTGTCAGCCACTCATTGCTTGCAAGCCCATGTTGTTGATTTTCGCTGTTAAACACTGTAGTGGCAAATTTATGTATGTTAGCTAATGGACTGAACAAAGCAGCCAAAATACACATAGCACAGGACCGTGATTAAGGAAAAGTGTTTTTTCTCGTCCATACATCATCTTGATCTGAATAAACTATTTAAGAGACTCTCTTTTTACACAACCATTGCTTTATTCTCACCAACATTTTGGTGACCATCTGTCACCTTCTTCAAAGCAATTTTGA
Source organism: Branchiostoma floridae (assembly GCF_000003815.2). Lineage (NCBI taxonomy): Eukaryota > Metazoa > Chordata > Leptocardii > Amphioxiformes > Branchiostomatidae > Branchiostoma > Branchiostoma floridae. The sequence goes on along the minus strand of NC_049980.1, from coordinate 4,335,884 downwards.
CTGGTTCACATTGTACTGCAGGACAGGTGTCGCTGCTCACAGAGTTTCTTTATTCAGTGACGTACCAACCTGATGAAACTATTCACAGATCGCTTGATCTGCATTTACATTACAATGTAGGATGGTACCCAGGTATTGGATTGGTCCCAATTCGCAAAGCCTAGCACATTAATGGTCAAATCCGGGCACCAAATGAGGGTTTAAGTCGGATCTGTTGAATCTCAGATGGATACGACTTTGAAAATCAGAAACAATGCCTGAGTGAATCCGAATTACCCAAGCCTGATATGAGTGGTGTCTAACTTGCATGTACTGGAAATTTTCGTTTTGGTCATCGTTATTTCCAGTCAACTGTCATCGCCATTTAAACCTGTCTTTGCCACATAGCAGATTGGTCAACACTACATCCATGCATTACGTACCTTTTTGCTTTTTAAGGGGGCTGACAAGAAGAGAAAAATGTGGTAAACATTTGAAATGTACAACAGTATCGAAGAAAAAGAAAAAGAAAATGCAACCCCAAGTCAAAAAGCCTAAACCCATACCAACTACTCTGCGAAACATTACGGTGTGGATAGACCGTGCTTATACGCTTAAAGTGATGGAGCGTGGTAATACACATAAAAATGTGACAAACCCTTTTCAAAGTTGACTTAACCCGTTTACAAGACCAAAATCAGCGCACCCTAAACGCTCTCTCAAACGTGCCACTGTTTTATCTCACAGCGGACCACCGGTGATGCAATGCGCTTCAAGAAGCTTTAAGAAATACAATAAAAACACTTCTGAGTGAGAGATGAGAAAGTAAGGTTACAAAAAATAGTAAGACACATAAAAAGGCGACGACCATTTCAAAATGTGACCGTTTGTGAGACCGAAATCAGCGTAGCGTACACACCCTCTCAGGCATGGCACTGTTTCACCTCACAGCGGACCACTGGTGATGTAATGAGCTCGTTTTGAAAGACTTTGAAGTGTGCTGATTATCAATTAAGTGCACACAGCAAAAAAGAAAGCGCACCCCAAGTCAAATGCCTAACCCTTACCAACTTCACCATGAAAAAAGGCGACGACCCTTTTGAAAGTCGACTACCATTTTTGAGACCGAAATCAGCCTCTCAGACGTGGCACTGTTTCCACTCACAGCAGACCACCGGTGATGCAATGAGCTTGTTTTGAGAGACTTTGAAGTGTGCTGATTATCAAGTGCACACAGCCTATGTCAACACTTCAACCCCCCCACTTCCCACCAGCCACTTCCCACCACCATGTCAGGAAAACCTCCACTGTGTACAGACAACCCGGGGTAAACAATGCGTCTCAATAGCTGCACTGCTAAGTGTCTACGCTTGTTTCTCGGCACTCAGGACTCAACGACTTAAAGACAAGAATGCTAAGTTGAACACTCTGGGGGACTGTGCCTGCTATATATCTTGTGAACATAAGAATGCCAAGATTAAAACTACTAATAGTAGCCATCCATAGCAAGCTCTCTGGGCTTTTTTTCATTTTTTTTGTGGGGGTGGGGGGTGGTCTCATAATACACTTTTGCTGGCCATTACTTTTTTGTACAGTGTCGTTTGTGTCGCCGAAAGAACTAGCATGCAAAAGTGTATAATGAGCCCCCCAAAAAAGAGAAAAAGGCCCAGAGAGCCTGCTATGGAGGCTAGAAAACAACAAGCAC
>NC_049980.1:4320305-4334100 GCF_000003815.2 Branchiostoma floridae | reverse complement strand
ACGTCGGTTTGGTATTTTGTTGGGTGTTATGTTCGGTTTGCCTGTTATAGGGTCCACGTCCCCATATATTCGAAGAGAGCAAACACTACCTATTGAGCACGCGAAATTGTAAGATGTTGCGGCACTTTCCCAACGACTTTACACCTTATAACCATAAAGGCATATGACTACCAACCACGCAAATTATTTTTTACTATAATATGTGATCCCAACCTCAATAATAAAGGCACAATGCGGGGAAAACAGCATAGTGCAAGAAAAATCAGTTACGTACTATTAACTGTAGTGCCAGGCATAAAGTAATATTCAACACGCGGAATTCATCGTCACACAAAAGACCGAAAAGTCAACTCACAGCCACACTGTAAAGGAGATCGGACAAGAGACTGATGTACAAGTATATATGAAGACAGCATTATCATAATAAAGGTACCAACCATGTTAATTTAAAACGTAAATGGCGATTGGCCCGCAGCTACTTAGAATTACCGTAAATAGGTGATACTGTCATATTCAAAGTAGATTGATGTTATAAAACATATCATGACCAGCTGGTCGCAGCTGTTGACAACATGCACAGCTGGTCACAGCTGGCCACAGCTGGTCACAGCTGGTCACAGATGTTGACAAATTTTGAGCAACTTGGGTGAATGGTAAAATAAATATCCAACATATTTTGAGAAAGGTGAATAACTGTCAAAGCGCGGCCCAGAACCGAAACACACCGCCAAAACAAACCCACGTGCATCATCGACAACCTCAGTGTACATAGCGGACCTGCCAAACCACATACGATTCACACAGAGAACATACAGATACAAATACGACCGCACGTAAACGTGATAAAACGACAACAGAAATATGCAAATACAGATGAAAACGCGCGTAAAATTGATGTACATATCACGCATCTGCTTGAACAAGCAGACTTGGACTAATACATCGTGAAACGTACAAATTCAAGGGGTGATATCTGACATTATTACATCCATAATGAAAGCAACTAGCGCGACAAAAAACACCGTGCGTCATCGTCTAACACTGTGCAGAGAACCTGCCAAACCACAAACGTATGCGACAAAAAAAAAAACAACGGAAACCACAGATACAAGTGCAAGAAAACATGACGCATCTGCTTGCAATATTTCATTATGGCAAGACTCACACAAAGCGGCTCTGGACCAAAACACCACAAGACGAACAAATTGTAGGGGTGATATTTACCACAAGACGAAGAAATTGTAGGGGTAATATTTTTTATACATCCATAATAAAACCAGCAGCCGCGAAAAAAAAAAACTGCGTCATCGTCAACCTCATTGCAAAGGACTTGCCAAACAGCGTACGTATGCGACAACGGGAACATGCAGATAAAGATGCGAACGGGAATTACTTTGACGATCCTATAAAACCACGCATCTGCTTGGTATATTTTATCATGGCAAGGCTCAAACAAAGCGGCCCTGGACCAAAACACCACAAGACGAAGAAATTGTAGGGGTGCTATTTTTATACATCCATAATAAAACCAGCAGCCGCGAAAGAAAACACTGTGCATCATCGTCAACCTCAGTGAAGAGGACCTGCCAAACAACGTAGGTATGCGACAACGGGAACATGCAAATACAGATGCGAACGCGAATAACTTTGACGATCCGATTAAACCACGCATCTGCTTGACAATGTCCGATTACATCATGACCCACATGCAGGAGATCTGGACCAAAACACCGCAAGAAGAACAAATTGTAGGGGTGCTATTTTTATACATCCATAATAAAACCAGTAGCCGCGAAAAAAAAAACAACGTGCATCATCGTCAACCTCAGTGCAGAGGCCCCAAAACACCGCAAGAAGAACAAATTGTAGGGGTGCTATTTTTATAACATCCCTAATAAAACCACTTGCCGCAAAAAAAAAATCATGTGCATCATCGTCAACCCCAGTACAGAGGACCTGCCAAACCACATAGAATTCAGACAATGGGAACATATAGATACAGCTGCGAACGCGCGAAAACGTGACAAAACTAAAAGTCTGTCGACCAGAGGTTCTGGTCACAGACTAATTAAGACGAAAAGTGTCATGGGACTGTACTCTTATCTTGGTAATCTTAACTTCAAGTTGACAACTTGAGATGGAAGACAAGAGGACTTAAAATGAAAACTACTGTGCTCATTTATCAGTAACCTACGCTTGTCAAGTCTTGTCAACAAGAAAACTTTAATGGAACTGTGGTCCTATCTCTGTAATCTTAACTTCACAACTTAAGACAGAAGACAAAAATGTTAATATGAAAACTACTATGCTCGTATATCAGTAATCAGTATGCTTGTCAATTCTTGTTGACAAGAATACTGAGAAGAAACTACAATAAGACTGTGGTCCTATCTCTGTAATCTAACTTGACAACTTTTAAGACGGCAGACAACAGGGGTTAAAGTGTTAAGCACAAAGGGTCCCGACGAAGTCTCCACTTGAATACGAGCACTTCACTCCTTTGGCTTGGCGTAAGACAATCTTGTAGCTTCCAATCTGCCCAACAAGCGCGTATTGACAGGGTGCGACGCCCGGCGCGTAAAAAAACAACAAAGAGGGCGTTATCGGTTTGATCAGGATGCCTGCACACAATGCAGGGTATAAAGTTAATTCTGTTTATGGACTCGGCGCGGACATAAAAACCGTGCGTCGCTCCCTTCAGGCTTCACACGGAGCACAGAGCCGCATTGTTGGCATTCCTGGACGCTGACAAACGGCCGGATAAACAAACGAGCCACTTAATCTTAATGAGTCAATCATTGTAAAACAATCCACACCCAGGTGCAAATGAGATGGTTGGATAGCGTCTAACGACCGACTGATGTGTTTGACAGCTTTCCGCGACGGGAAAGAAGTGCGTATAACAAACCACAAACACGCCCAAATCCGCACAAGAGGGACTGAAAACACTGTGGGTTTGTACCCAAATTGGGGAAGTCAGACCGGTAATAAATTGCACCCAACTGATTGGCCCCCTGGCGCGATTCTATGCCTCACAGGCGATAGTTTAGACATTTTTCACATTTCAAGGGCAAGGGGTTGAAAGCCCTACTTTTCACCTTGTCCCTTGAGTCTACGTGATACATCCAAAGTTTCACGGCATCTGAAAGAAGTCGCTTTTCTTTGCACAACTCCTCAGTGTTCTGAGAGGACTGAAAGGTAGGAAAGGAACAGCAGTTACCAAATACCAACTTTTCCAGGTTCTCAAAGAAAAGGCAGCAAAGACACATGCAGATACATATAGGAAGTTGAAAGTACTAACTTGCACCTGACAATAGGACTTCTCAGTACAATTCAAAACATATTATGGACTGAAAAATTTAGGCAGATACTTGATAAAAATTCTAATAACAATCAACATACCATATTTTCTCAATTGAAACATGTACCCTCAATTTGGGGTTAAGTCTCACACAAATCTGAGGGACTGAAATTTTAAATGGGAAACAAAAATAAAGTATGCACCCCTTGTCGGGTCAGTCTTTTTACCGGAAAACACAGTTAAACACCGGAAAACACATGCAGTGGTGTATAATCTACCGAAATACAGTATGTTTTGATGAGTAAACATGACAGGTCGCTATGTTTTGCCACAGAATAATCTACATATGGCCCTGGAATGAAGAAATCGTCAGAAAATGCATGAGACGACGGGCCGGACCGCCGCCACCCGGCGGCCATGCAGAATACATGTTTGTTTAGCGGGGTCTGATACTTTCACAACAAGACAGCTGACATCTACCGAACTTCAGTGCAAAAATCTGTTATATATTGGCATAAATATAATATATATGAATGTACTCGGATTGTGATAAGAATCTGTTTTCTGTATTTCTTAATAAAGCTTGCTTCTTCTAGCCGTCAACGTTACATAATTTTGCACAACCAGCACGTCCAGTCCGCCGGGTGGCGGCGGCGGTCCGGCCCGTAGTCTTATGCATTTTCTGACGATTTCTTCATTCCAGGGCCATATGTAGATTATTCTGTGGCAAAACATAGCGACCTGTCATGTTTACTCATCAAAACATACCGTATTTCAGTAGATTATACACTTCTTCATGTGTTTTCCGGTGTTTAACTGTGTTTTCCTGTGTTTTCCGGTAAAAAGGCTGACCGCCCCTTGTCCACCAATCTTGAACACATCTTGAACTGTATAAATTCAAATCTGTGATGTTTTGTTCTCTTTTCCCCAAATTATTTTGCATAAAACCCCACAGTTATTGCCTACTGCCAACTTATAAAAATCAATGAAATGTTGGAAATGTTGTACATGAAAACAATGTATATATATTTTGAATCCTTCCTAGAACATAACAATACCTCACACTGTATTTGAGGCCCTTTTAGTTTACCATTCATTCAAAACATGCAATAACGGTTATAACCTCAAGCAAATTATGCACCCGAACTTGGTAACAACTAGCAGCATATTTTCAACTCTGAAAAGTGTGCAAATATGTTACATACCTAGTAAGTGTCCAGAGTGAATATATTTAAAAGGCCAAACAGTTCATACAACAAACAATACATACAAACATAACTATTTGTTGGACGGGCGGACCCCATGCATTCCTTCCGATGAGGAATTTGAAGAATTCGAAGTCTAAATATCAAGACAGAATTATCTTATTAAAAAAAGAAACACAGACACATTTAGAACAATTAAGCTTCCATAACAGCAACGTAATTATGATATATGATAAGAGAGATTTGAAAGGTCGCATTTCAAAGCATTGTCCTACCAACCCTTCAGTGTGGAATGTGAAGTTTAAATGTCAAGACGTCATACTTTGGGTTAAGACAAAATAATCAGACATCGTTTTAGAAATGGTTAGAAATAACTTATAATAAGAAGCTCTCTTGTGATTTGTGGCACTTACAAGTTTGTTGGTAAATTGCTGGTGCATACCTTATGTATTAAACTATCCCTACATCAATTAAAAATACTTCTTGGTAAAATGGCATAGATGTGAGATCATGCTTTTTGTTTTCAATTTTCAGCTGATACATACTACTTCTACTGTATTTGAACTACATGGTACTAGTACTTAAATTTTATAGGCATACTTGACCTATAGGTAGTAGACTTGATAGTGGTTCATGCTTACAAACATACATGTATATATACACATTCAAGTTTGTAGGAGCTTCTTTCTGAGTAACAGCCCTTACCGAAACTAGGTACTCATTTTCACCTGAGTGAAGTGAGGAAAGTCGTGTAAAGTGCCTTTTCCAAGGGCACAAGATCGGTGACATAAATTCATAATCAGCAGATTTGGACCAGGGACCTCTAAGTTCTGGGCCAAACATTCTGCCGTTACACCACAATACCCCATTTTCCATAAAATGATTGTATTATGTCAGATGCATCGCTTCTCTCTATACATGTCTCTACTCCCATCTTGTTAGTTCTAGAGGGTGATGAGAATTAGAGAACAAAGAATCAAGTGACTGACAACGCTTTCTGCACACCTGTAGGAATATACATGTTGCTATAGTATCTTTTCAACTTTGAGATCAACTTTGTCCTATGGTCTATATAGAAAGAAGCAATAGTCCTAAATTTTCCACTACGTTCTCCATTTCTCAAGTAAATCTGTATACTAGTCAAACTTGATCCCACTGGCCGGCCGTCCCCCCTTGCCCAACGGAAGGATCTAGCGCTAAGACCGTGCTAAGGGCACGTGGTGGTCAGCGGCTTACACGGCCCGCCACTCACGCCTTGTTTACTCTCCGCAACGTGACACAACAATAACAACAGTAACACCTTTCTCTCATCGTTCATTAAAACCTTAACCAAGCCAGGAGTGACACAAGGGTGGCACATGCCAGTAAACCACAGTGACCATTAGCACAGAGAAAGGTCCATTGTCAAATCCGTACTAAAACATTGGGAGGAAAAGACCGTTGACCCCCAATGTTTAACTAACAAAAGGATTGATTACACAGCAGTCAGGGTAACACAGAGGCACCCATTTAGTAAAAACTGAAGTAGAAAGATTAGGCCTAGAAAAAAAATGCTGTGTTTTCTGTTATTAGGGTCTGTAGGTAGGGATTATCTTTTATTTTTCTTGTAATTTATTCTAGGCAGGACAAAACTCTTAAACTAGTGATACATACATGTACAATACAGTCGAACAAAGTAAACTCAAATGCATGAAGAGATTTGTCTTTAAATGTCAAACTTTAAATTTGTGCATAATAGATACATTTATCCTTAATTACACAGGACAAGCAGTGTTTTTACTTCAATAGGAAGCATGCCGAATAAAAAAAGTGGAAGCTACATGTATGTGACTCTACTGCCCACCCCCCCAAAACAGTCTAGGGTCGGCAGGTTTTTCTAGGGTACTAGTAGGTAGGGAAACGGGAAACATAACATTTTCTTTCCTAGGCCAAAAGTACTAGTACTACTTAGTGTGTTTAAGGGCAAGGTAAAGGATAATGGAGGGACTGTACGTTTTGTACATGTACGTGGCTCTTGAAATAAAACATGCCCCCACTCGGGACTTTGCACCTGTTACTATAGGAAATACCACTTGCACTAATTGGTTTTGTATGAATGATAAAAGGCAAACACACTCAATTACATCAAACAAATTCAGACTCGAAGGCCACGTTGATTCCATTATAATGGATGACATCCGCGTGCAGCAATTTTCTTCTGTCTCCAGACGGAAAAAGTTTTTGACCATGATGTAAATTGTACAGAGCAACTGCAAAACTTATGGCCCTGTAGAAAGTACAAATTTGTTCTATAATTGTTCTAATTTGTTCTAATGAATAGATGCTACAAATTGTAACAAAGATCATGCCTATTTTTACTCTTGCATACTTTTAGGTTTTTAGTTTTAGACCTCTCAGTCTTCGCTAAGTCAGATCATATCAATTTAATTCATATCAAAGAACTGCGTACCCCTATCTCTCCCAAAAGAAAGGAATCAATGTATCTCAAAATTTCATATTCAGGAAAATTTCACCCATTAAACTAACTATTAGCATTACTATGAGTATGAAGCCATTCAACAACTTTCCATTTTAGTAAATTGACACAAGACTCATAACTATATAAATTATGAAGTCCTTGCAATGCGGTTACATTTATCATTGCAGTAAAATTTTTGATTATGAATTTAAGATTGTACTTTCAATTTTTTCTACAAACAGGTGGTAGGGTTTGTTCTAAACTTTTTTTAAATGCTGAAATATATATTCTCTAATCCGTTATCGTTTCTGTTATGCATGCAAGCCCTTGTCTTTACCTGGTCCCAGACTCTTTGCAAATTATGTCCCTGTTGCTCCATATTTCTAGTGAAAAAAAATCTGAGAACAAAAACATTAAATTGGTGTGTCCTTACTGACATTTTCAAAATCCCCTAAATTGACAAAAATGACAACTCGAGACTCGCGCCGTAAAAAAAAAAAAAAAGAGAAACTTCCCAACGCCCCCCTCCCCACAGTCGCGGACAAAGTCAATATTTTCCAACCAACTGACCAATAATTTACGCTTTTTGACTGAAATATAGTTACTAGAAAGTACCATGATGTTATGTGTCTGTAAAAGAACGCTGCCACCGCCATCCTTGCCCAAGAAAACCGCTCAAACTGTTCTTCATACTTGCGAGCCATCTTTTGTCTCTCCTGGTTTCTTCTTCATCAGGGAGTGAAGCATCCTGGGAATGTTGGGCCACGTGAATTCAATCATATTGATGACATCATCTGGGAACCCCAAAACTAATGCGAGCGTGCGAATAAAAAATTGGCCAAAAAGTTTTCTTTATTATGAAATGAAGTTTGTATTAAAGGTAGGTTGAACAAATCACAAAGTTTTGCTAAATGTATATTATCTTTAGCCAAAAAGCAGTTACTCAATTAACTGGATATGATTTTGGAATCATATCCAGCTACTTGGGTAACTGTGTTTTCACATATCTTATTACCTGGATGGCTAATCTTCGTCGACGTATTCTATCTTCATTTTTGTACTTTCATATCTTCTGCTTTGAATTTGAAATTGACTTTGGCATTCTACAACTTCAGTATCCATTTCACATTTTTTTGCAATTTTACGGCATATATTTGCTAATTTTGCAGCTCAGGCTTTTGTACGATTTACAGTATGATGGAAAACCTTCTTTTTTTTTCTAGACACGGACGAAAATTGATGCGTGCGCGGATGTCATCCATATAATCAAATCAACATGGCCTGTCTAGAATGGCGGGAAAGGCCCAAAAATTACTTTAAATCTAAGCAGAGGTGTGGACAATTGTGATTTTCTTCGCAGATGTTTTCTTTCTGCCGGCCCTACATTGGTGAGTACCCAAGTTGACAAAATTTCTCTTAGTTGGCCCAAATCAAAACATTTAGCTGCCAAATGATATCAAATGGACGAAAAGGTATTTCAGTGTTTATACTTTGCCAAAACCACCCCTTTGAAAGCTAGCTATCCTCAACCAAAACATGTCAAAAAGTATAAAATGGAAAACAGCTTTGGCGTTTTACCGTATTAACTGCCAAAAAGCAGCTTCGTAGGCCTTTTAAGCTCTTTGTCTTTTGATTGATACGGTTTTTGTTCCTTCACAAATCGCTCCAACATAAAAGGCGCAAAGACATACAAAAGCAAGCCATATGTCTGCTTGGGAATCAGCAAAAGGGGTTCTGACAGGTTTTTATAACGTTAACGGCCTCCGTATTGTAGTGAGGTCACCGGCCATATGGCGGCGATGCATTCTGCAGACTTGTAACACTGTTGTCGTTAAATCTTAAGAAAAAGGCGTCAAGACACATGTGGAAAGAGCAGAATTTGATCAAAGCAAGAAATATAGTTGTCCCGGGCCGGGTGACAGGACCCCCCTCGGCGATTTTGTACACAAGGCCCGTCAGTGGCTTCTGTACGCCCCGCTCGTACGTTAGCGCTGACAAACCAGTCAGCCGTGTCGTCTGAGGGACCTGTCAGTCACGGCCGTTGCCAAGGGTAACGATCCGAGGAGACCTTCAGTACACACATGTCCCCACGGGGTGGTCCGACCCAGGATAGACCCCCCGGGATCCACACAACCCGTGGGGTGGCTGCCCACAGAGAGGGAGGGGCGACCCTGTACCCCCGGGAGATGTGAGCCGACCCACGCGGAGAAGTGACCTGACCGTGGAGGGTCATGGACCTAGTTCACGTACGGACCAAGCCGTTTACATCATCAGCACGTTTGATATATTTTAGAAAATTTAAAAGTACGAAACTGCATGCACATATATATATTCATTGCACGTTTGTAACATGTAAATGTATATCTCTTATGTTTCTACCAAGTCAACGGGAGAAAAGACGCAAAACGAGGACAACAAAACAACAACTGCGTACCATGTAACGTACGTACTCGAAATTAGCCTACGCTGCGGGCATGAACTTGCTAATAAACTTTCAATATTGCTTTACATGTATACGAAAAATAGATTGTATTATCTTAGACACAAACATTTTTATGTAACGTTACACAATGTCTGTAGCGCGTTGCGATCATCGTATTCTTAATTCATGGCATAGTTCCTAATCCATATGAATAGATATTAGACTCGAGTCGTTATCGTACACAAAGAATATAGTTTCGTCTGATTGGTAAGTCACTGAATAAGAACTTTCTTTGTACACAACCAAATGTTTGATTCAATCGACGTTTCGTATAGATAAGTTCATCTCGAAGCTTAGGGAACACTTACCGTTTTCTGTTTCCATTTGTTGCGCTTGTAAAAGGTTAAAAGACAATAGTTATGCGCACTTCAGAAAAATTATATCAGCTATCAATATTAATTGTAGCTGTGTCCATTAGAGTCTTGTATTGTAAAGCAGGTACATTGTATTAGTACATCTTTCTTAAGCTGCGGCACGTTGACGTCGCTGCGTCCGAGCGATTTGACAGCGTGCTCATTAATTTCATCAATAAAAATAAATCTAACGTTATGTGTGTTTTATTGTTTTTTTTGTCATGCTTGTACATTTTGCAATACATTCCAGTTATAAAGTCAACTGTTGAAAAATGATTGTAAAAGCCTCCAATGAATGTAAGAATCTTATGTCATACTACAACTCCTGTATTAGTTAGATAAGCCTTAAGTTAGTTATAGAACTGTAGTTATGTAGATGCCATACTTTGTACCTCGTACAATTGTTGTGCAATAAAGTTATTATTATGCACTATAAGACGCAGCAACGTCGACGCCTTCAACGTGCCGATCGAAAATTCAATGAAATAACCGCTTTAGAAAGAGATTTTCTACTTTCAGAAGGCGATACTGTACCTTAAAACCCAAGCCGGATATACCCGGCACACATATACATGTCCTGCACGTGTGCCGCATCCGGATATATCCGGGATAGCGTATATTCCCCCGAAGTAGCAGCATTTTTATAGGGCTGAAACTCTGGCAGTTTAAGGGGTAAAATAAAAATGGCCTGTACTTTAAGAAATAATTCCAGTATTACCTTCTAGGAACGGCTCCCACTGGTACAACCTTCCCATGAAGGGTTTGCTGTTATGGGCGGTGCACTGCTCCTCACGGGCGTCCGGGGTACCAGGGGGGCAGGCCTAGAAGGGGGGGGGGGTAGTACAGGGGGGGTACATTTTAGGTTAAAACATCTACATAAATCTTCAAGTAATCCCCAAGCAAAATCGGAAGTGTAAATATAAATACGTGCGTTTTTTAATAGAAGTTGCGATAACTTCACGATGTAGTGTCATGTAAATCTCCAGGAGTCAAAAGTAGTACACAGACATCTAGAAAGTGGTCTTTCTCATAAACTTGCATGTTTAGTACTACATGGGGCTTGTACCTGTTCTGCGCATGCCTTGTACCGCCGGAAGAGGCCCACACAGTTGTACCTGCCTACGTCACTTCCGCTTGGGTACACCGCCGTACTGCCAAAAAATAAGACAAAAGGAACATATGAAAATTTCTGTTTTTTAAAAGGCCAGAATTTTATAAGCCGACCTGTCGCTCGTAATCAAAGGGTAAAGATATAGTTCCATAGCCTTTTTTGAAACCGTAAGGGCAGTGAGTGGTCTAGGGAAGGCGGAGCCCATTCCTCTCTTTCTACAGCTTTCTACAGCTCGAAGTCTTCTATCTACAAAACATGACTGGGGTGAGAAAAGTCGGGTTTAGTTTCTCAATGACGGAACGTCTAGCTTTATAGAATGTCAGAAAGCCAACCCATGCCCTCTTGATGTCGTGTCCGCCAGCATAGCCATTGGGTCACAAGACGCCACGTTGTTCGTAGTACTTGCATAAAAGGAAATCCCAGCATATAATATTGATCCTCATACTCTACATGTAATGCTAGTTCACCTTTTTCTGCGGTGTAACCTGTATCTATTGTCTTTGAAGACACGGTATCTAGGGATATCAAGTCAACGGACGGCGGTTTCAAATTGCAGCAATTTCAAAATATTGCAGTTCGAAATCAGTCCGTCAACTTGATATCCCTAAATACCCTGTCTATAAAAACAACGGATATAGGTTACCCCGCGGATAAAGGTGAACAAGTGTCACAACCATTGGTTGCTTAGCTGTATATTCTCCGTTTACCGGTTCAGATGTGACTTACCTGTCCTCCACACCTGCGTACAGGCACCTCCGTGTCTGGTGGGACACGCCCATTCCGCAGGTGCGCGTACAGGTGGACCAGGGTCCCCAGGTGCTCCAGGTGTACTGGGACAGCTGCCGCTTCTTCTGGATGCAGGTGAGGTCAAATCGGTCACCAACATGACAAAGGTAACAGCACATGCATCAATTGTACCAGTGTCTTGAGTAACGTAATATTTCATTGGAAACCTGTCGCATCTTAGAAATATTCAAAAGCCAAATTGAATCTTGTAGAGCACAATTTTACATCTATCTGATTTGTTGCCGTTCTCTTGCTAATTGGTTACTATTTCTTAATAAATTTGATAAATCATCACCCTTCTTTTAACTCTGCAATGATGTGTTTCATTTACACCTTATATCAATTGTGATTGATAAACATATATCTTTATCATTAATTATGTTATAACATTTTTACAGGGTAGGGCTTGCGAGCTTCAACACATCCTTGCACAGTTGATTATCATTGATATTCTTTCTTTATCTATTGTAATAACTTTCACAGTAAGGTGGATTAAAAAACACCTTCTTACGAGTCCCTGGGTCTTTGCTATGAAGGAAACAGAGATCGATAAGTCAAACGTTTTTGCCAGTTGCATAACCGTTACCGGTTTGTATCTGTGTCTAAGGAATTCATATCACGTACAGTGTACATTCTTATGATGGACATTTTCCAGCCGTTGGGGGAATTCAGGAACGAAAATAATCACGAAACCGACCCCCTTTCGTCATGCCCTTTACGATAAAAGGTTTCTGTGCCAAAAAGTGACTTTGTTGTTGTTTCTACGAATCCCCACAGTCTTGCGATTTGCACCTGAAATAATCTTCATGTCTTAACTAGCAACGAAAGACAGAGTCTTATTTTGGAATGAAACCTATAAGATAGAAGCGTGCGAAGCCTCCAGTGAATAGTTAGTTAGGGTGGGTTCACACGTGCGTATATAATATTCAAGTCCGTATGAGGTCCGTATGAAAGTCTTAGCCTCTACCAGACTCCACAGGTCGCTGGAAAAAATAGAAGGCTGGACAAATATAGCCAGATAACATACCAGCGAAGTTAGCTGCATGGTCGAAAACCATACTCCTCAGACAGCTAACTCCTTTGACTTATATGTGTCTATATTTGTCCAATTTCTACTATTTTTCCAACGACCTGTGGAGCCTGGTAGAGGCTACGAATTCCACATGTGAACCTGTTTTTTTTTTCCAAGAAGTCGTGAGTTCGTATCCCGGTTGTTGACGCTCACCCGACGTACACGTTACTGGAAAGGGTTGCATTATTTAGGACCGGGACGTAGAGCTTAGATCCACTGTTCATTGTGTTTGTCGAAAAGAGCTATGGAAATTTCCCCACTGTACAATGAACCTTTGAATACTGTACTACGTGTCATAAATGACTTGTCCTAAAATTACCTACGTCGTTCGACGCGCGGCGCGTGTCTAGGACACAAATTTGTCCGTGTAAAACTTGAAAATGACTGATTTTCGTTTTTACGCGCCGCGCGTCGAACGTCGTAGGACATTTTTAGCCGGCCAAGTTATTATTATTTTTTGCCTCGTGTACAGTAAATTGGGGATAGTGCATGCCTTCTCTGTCACGACCAAAGAAAAGAAACTAAAATTGGGATGCGTATTGTGTCTACGACTGCGTATGAAAAGAATGCCAATATGGACTTGATATGTACGCTAGTGTAACTGCACCTCTAGGAGATACACTAGAAGCCATACACTAGAAAGGCGCCAAGTGGCCGCAACATGGCTTCAGTCCAAGACGTGGAGTACTAGACTTCTCCCAGTCCTAGTCCGCACGGAACGAGTCTTATCAGTCCGCCACAGCACGTATAGAACAGGTTATCCGACACGCACATGCACTCCCCTTACCGCTCTCGTGTTCGGAACTGTCGCCAACACTTGACATCTTCTCAGACCCTAGACTTTTCAGCGACTTCCACTTTCCGCTAATCTATTAGAGAACTTCCCCCGGGCTATCTCAACTGTCAGTCAAAGTGTAGCAGCTTAAAAGACATTCCGTGCAAGCCTTTATACCCCCTCACATGTAGCGAAAATCGATCGGACGACGAGTCTGCGAGCTCTAAATTACGAGGAGGTATAACCCTGACG
>NC_049980.1:4318729-4320154 GCF_000003815.2 Branchiostoma floridae | reverse complement strand
CCTCGTCGGCATCAGAGTCATGCCTCCTCGTAATTTAGAGCTCGCAGACTCGTCGTCCGATCGATTTTCGCTACATGTGACGGGGTATTAGGAGCAGATATATCTTGTGTGATTTTAGCTAGTTCATGCACGGCTATTCGCTTTTCTGTAACCATGGTGAAGCTGCGCCAAAAAGTTACTCAAGCAACTGGATATGGTTTGGGGAACATTCAGATGTTTCAGATAGCATCCACTATCTTTCATCAGTGAAACTGAAGAGATATGGAAGAAACTGTTCTTTTTATACCCTAACTAAAAATGCAAAAGAGCTGAAGACAATTTTGGATGTCCAATAGAGAACAAGGCAAGACAAAGCTAAGACAAAGGTAGTGAATACTATCTGAAATGTCTCACCGTTTCCAAAACCATATCCAGTTACTTGAGTAACTGCTTTTTGGCGTGAATTATTACCTGGATGTCTAACCTTTATCATCGCATGGTAACCTTTATCCGCGGGGTAACCTATATCCGTTGTTAAAAAAACACAGGGTATTTAGGAATATGAAGTGGGTGGATGGTGCAATGTTTTGAAAATATTGCAATTTGAAACCACCGTCCGTTAACTAGACTGATATCTTTACGTACCTGTTTTAGAAAAAAACGGATATAGGTTACCCTGCGGATAAAGGTGGACTAGATTAACATCTTTTGATAGACTGACGAAGGAAGGAAGATGTGCACGTATGCAAGACAACGACTACAAAATGAGAAAAAATTCACAGGCAAACATCTGCTCGAAGATCGCCTTTCGCGCAGTTCACGTCACACATCACCTTCACCGTGCGTTACCATGGCAACATGTGACGTCACGTGCAGTAAAACCTTGACGCTATCAGCTGTTGACCTTATTTGTCACGGAAATTTGTAGGTAATGGGCTACAGATTAGGGTTATCTGATGGTCAAAGATAAAATCACAGAGATCACGCCGCAATGTGTTTTACATCAACGACTCTGGAGAAACAGATATGTATTGGATATATGTTTTTGTTTTGTTCGTATTGCATAGCCGGTAAACCACATCATGGGGTAACACACCAGCTTTGTACCAAACAGTAATCTCCAAGCAGATTCCTCCTTGGCATAAGACAGTTACATAAGCTGGGGAAAGCCGGCAGAGGAGTAAAATAAAATTGGCCAGTGATCCTCCCAGTGCCTTTGAGTTTTTCCGTCCGGCAGCAGATCTCGCGTCGCAATTTTACTCCTCTGTCGGCTAAACTCCTTCCCCGGCTTATGTTACTGTCTAATGCCACGGAGGAATATCTGCTTGCAATTGGAGATTACCAAACAGTACAAACTGCATATCCAGACTGATTCATTTGATCCACTCACACAGGAAAGGTGGGTTCTTTTATACCCCCCTCACATGTATGCGAAAATCGATCGGA
>NC_049980.1:4262741-4318629 GCF_000003815.2 Branchiostoma floridae | reverse complement strand
ATCGATTTCGCCTAATGTGAGGGGGGTATTACGTACTCGAGGTGTGGCTCTCCTCAAACATGGGACTTCCATTTTCAACATTGGTTATTTATTTTCCGATATATTAAAAAATCCACAGCATATATTTTCTCATTTTGCAGTTATTTATACACTTAACAGCATGGCTGAAAACTTCCTTTTTGAAATGGCCTAAAATTTATGCGCGCGGGAATGTTATTCATGTAATCAAATATACATGGCCTATTAAAGCAGCATTGAAAGAAGAAGAAACTAGGAGTAACGGTAACGGATTTAATGGATGTAATGGTTTGACGATATCTTCACAATCAATTGATAAGTCAATTAGTTCTATCAATAGCTTTAATAACTTAATGATTGATAATTACCTTATGTTTGGCACTATCCACTCTGACGATAATAAGACCCAACAGCAACGCTGCAAATCTGTAGTGAAAAAAAAATATAAATTCATGATGAAAACTGTCTTCATCTCTTTTGTATTCTTAGTTAGGGTATCAAATAACAGTTTTTTTTCCTGATCTCTTCAGTGTCACTGGCGTAAGATAGTGGATACTATTTGAAACATCTGACCGTTTCCCAAATACCAGTAGAAGCCACTTAATTGCACACCGGATAATCGCACACTTCTGTTAATTGCGCGAAATCCCCAAATCCCATGGTGGTGCGGTCCAGCTAAATAACTTCGCTTTGTTGCACAATTCGGATAATTGCACGAAACACACTGGCAAATGGTGTGTGCAATTAAGCGGCTTCCACTGTAGTTGCTTGAGTAACTGATTTTTGGCATAACTTTTTGAGGTTTACGTTTGAAAGTTTGCTTTGTTTGTTTGTTTGTTTGCACATGAAAATACATAAAAACATCATACAAAAGCGATACATTAAAACAATTGTAGAGGGAGGGAAACGTATGTAGCTTAAACTTAGCCCTCCTCTCCTAAAGAAGTCACAATTGATCACTACAATCGTAAAGTAAATATATAAAATGAGATGGCGGTACCTATAATGATAATCAAATAATGAATCAAGATAAGATAAGAGCAAAATGGTCATCAAATACTGAATTAAGATAAGAAAGATACGATAACAACTGAATATGACAGTCTATAACAGGGGGCAAGGATAGTTTATTAGATAGCTTTTCAGGGCTCTTTTAAATGTTAGAAAAGAGGAAGGTGTTTGTATGTTTGCCTGCATGTAGACTGTACCACAGTGTGGCACATTATTTGTATATTACGGAGGACTGTGCTAGTGATGCGCGAACGAGAGTCATATGGAGTTTATTACTTTGGTGGTATAACAGTTGTGTACAAGTAAATTAGGGTTCAGAAAATTATTAAACATGTCAGGGAGACTGTCATAAATATGCCCTGCTAATTCTCTGTTCTTTCATAAGAATTGTTATGTTTGCTATAAAAAGAGCAATGCATTAGTTGATGGGCAATTTTCCTTTGCGGTCGCATGTACTGACGCGTGATACACAGGAAAAGCTAGATTCACACGTGCGTATGTATATACTCAAGTCCGTATAGGTTCCGTATGGAATCCTTAGCCTCTACCAGGCTCCACAGGTAGCTGGAAAAAATAGTAGAAATTGGGCAAATATAGGCAGCACGCCAAAGGCTGACCAAGGAGTATAGTTCGCAACTCTTAGTTCTCTGTCTATGTTTGTTCAATTTTTACAATTTCTACAGCTACCTTAGGAGCCTGGTAGAGTCTAATTCTTCCATACGGGCCTCATACGGACTTGAACATATACCCACGTATGAACCCATCATAAGGCGCCGTCCGTGTAGCCTTAACTCCTCTGACAAGTTATTTGTCTATATTTTTTCAATTTTTACAATTTCTCCAGCGCCCTTAGGAGCCTAGTAGAGGCTAATTCTTCCATACGGACCTCATACGGACTTGAACATATACGCACGCATGAACCCATCATAAGGCGCCGTCAGTGTAGCCTGCGTGCGAGGCTATATTCAGTTTCACAGACACGTCCCCCCGCGCCACCTGCCGTACACTTTATCTCACCTGCCGCCCAGGTAAACACGGCTGAGTGGCCGGTCAACACAGAGGCCCTTCACCTGACGCCTGCTGTAAACACGGGGCCGACCTGTGCCCACTCTACACGCGCCACGGGCCTTTTTGTGCCATCGATTTGTTTTTGTAATCCCTAAGTAGATACTTGGGTTCGGTTTGCTTCCTTCGCAGGTAAAGCTCCGGTCAATCTCCAGTTAGGCTTAGGTCCCATTTCTAAACCGGGCTCGGCCGTGCAGCTTTCCGGAGGGAAAAGATTGATATAAAAGACATAAAAAATGCTCAAAATGTATGTGAACTAAGCAGTTCTAGGCCGCTCCTATCTTTTAGCGCAGATCTTTTTTTTTTTAAACCCTCTCTTCACAAAAGCAGAATGTATTGAATTGATACGTTGTTTTATTTCTTTGCGCTTTGTCTTTTTTATTATTTCAAGTTGTGGCAAACATTCTCTGAACGATTTTCGTCCTCTATAGTCGATATTTTGCGCCTGTGTATACCATTCAGTACTGCTACGGTACGAGAACAGGACGGTGCTTCTTTGATAAAACAGGATGCAGATGTTAGGAAGAACATTCGTTGAAATAGCTCAGTATTTTGTGCGACGCGTCTGTCAGAAAAACGGGACGATTAAGAGAATCTTACAATCTTCCCTCCACACGTCTGCTTGGAGATTATCTTTAGAACAGGGGGAATCCCAGACAAACTCTGTCCTGTCGTGGTGAAGTTCACGTCCAGCCGTCCCGGAATAGCGCGGGGTCACCGTAAGGTCAGTGTAAGGTCACGGCGAGGTCACTACAGGCCAGGCAGACATGTCTGGGTGGTCGGTTTGCATATCAATCTCCAAACAGATGTTAGGGGACTATCTTCAAATTTTAGACTGCCGGAATTCTTCTTCTGTTTGGAAATTAGGTTTGGACATGTTTTTAACAAGCCATATTTCCCTATTATATTCTACTGTAAACAGATTCATATTTCAAATTTAGTGAGACAAACCTTCAATAGCAAAAGTATATCTATTCTTTCCTTTTTCACTTTAAGTACACTTTGTAAAATTTTAATGTTAGTTGGTATAAATTGTCTTGTTTTGTTGTGTTTCATTCATTCATTCATTCATTCATTCACTCACTCACTCACTCACTCACTCACTCACTCACTCACTCACTCACTCAATCACTCACTCACTCACTCACTCACTCACTCACTCACTCAATCACTCACTCACTCAATCATTTATTCATTAATTTAGCCGTTCACTCTAAACGGCCTCTACAGCAAGCTTATTGAATATTGCCCAGTGGTTTGTTCTTGCCGTTCTCTTCTTCACTGTCGCAATAAAGAACGTATTGTCTATAGATCTATGATTACGATTATCTATATCGTGATTACGTACTGTTAGTGAGTGAAAGTTTTCACCTGTATGTAGTTAGTCTCCTTTAAACTTGCTTGGTTGATGGAAATGGCGGAAATTGGTCAAATTGGGTGAATGAGTCGCGATTGAGGAGTTATCCGGCCATAGAATTACAGATTTGCGACCATTCCTTTGGTAGATCATTCGCCCGATTTGGCCAGTTTTGCCTCAAAGAAAAATGGAGGTATTGCCTTTGGTGTGTCTGTGTTTTTGTGTTTCTGGATATTTGTGATGAGCATAACTTTAGAACCTCATGATGGATTGTAATGATATGTGGGTACGTGAGTAGCTGTTGCAATTTTGGGAAGACTAAGGTCATGGTTAATGTTGGGCCCCCTGGTGTGTGACCTTGGTACAGCAGAAGAACGTACTTTTGTGCTGGAGTCGTGATTTTTTTTTCATAATGATATTAAGAAAAGCAGTGCAGGTTTCGGCCTTCTAATTTGCATAATCAATGCAGACTTGCCATCATGAATCTGATTGGTAAAACATACCAAAAATCATGACGATCCGTCAACACGTTTATATTTTCTCATTAATTATGCAAATGAGGTCGTCATTTGCATAATTAATATGGATTGATTTTTCTCTCTTTCTCATCTATATATGTGACAAGTTTGAAAGTGCTATCATGAAATGCAGCGGATTTATAAATTTTCCTCATTAATCATGCAAATTAGTTGCTGATTTGCATAATTTGTATTTCATAATGTACATTGTTACTTGGGCTATCTACATACTAAAAATCGTGACGATCTATCAACACGTTCTCGAGTTATTCTCGTCCAAAGTTTGAAAGGAAATCGGCGACTGCAGTTCCAAACAAGCCGCTAGGGGGTCTAAACTTATAGTACTTACTCTCTGCCCCAAGGGCTATCTACCACTCAAAAATCATAACCACAGCATGTCCAGAACACGAGATATCAAAAATTGAGATTCTGCTGCAGTACCGTAGCAAGCCGCCAGAAGGCCCATTATCGAAGTTGACCTTCGTTTTCCCGAACCCTACCCACCTACCAAATATTATCGGGATTCATCCAAGACTTCTTGAGTTATGCTGTTAACACACACACACACAGACACACACACAGACTCACAAGCCTAAAACATAACCTTAGCCATTCTGGCAAAGGTAATGATAGGAATTTCATACTTGTTTGTCTCAGCAAAGAAAAAGGGTCTGGTGAAGACTAGCCATTGCTGGTGGTTATGAGGGTCACAAGTGGTAAACGATGATCATGGATACTGATAGGTGTTGCTGTTAACTACATCATAGCCCAAATATGCCTTATATGGGTCCTCATACTAGTTAAATGTCCTCCACTGAGTTGAGAGCTTTACGAAAGAATGAGTAAAAAAACAACTTTACTTCATCTTCACATATTTTGTGGATTATTGTACCCTGTAGTCAAACACATTCGATTTTTTTACCTTCCTGAAACGATACTTTAAACTCAATACGTTGATTTATTCATACAAGTACGTGTACGTAGGTTCATCCACTTGTATCCATTTTAGATATTACTTTTGAAGCTTTGTACTGTCAAAAGAATTACATATCAGTAGACACAGCCACAGACCGTAAAATTGCCAAACAAGGTTGCATTTCGTCTGGCCTCCTCCCGTTTAGTTAATTGGCCCCCAAATCGTGATCAAACCCAGGAAGGGAAGCTCACTATGACCCTGCTAATGACCCGTACATGAAACGTTCCCGCCAATAAACTGCAATCTCGTTCGCAGTAAATCTGACCTCGTTCCCGAGGTCCCGTGCGGTGCCCTTAATTTGAGCACACCTGCCGCCAACACGACATCAGTTATACGTGTGGCTAGATGATTTTTCCAGCGACCATATTCTTTACAACGACACAACTAAATGTTAACGATTGAAACAAGAAATTAAAGAAAAATTACAACTCTCTATTGCCCCCCACCCCCACTGAATTGGGTAACATATGTGAGAAGAATGACCTTGACGAGACAGCGTAGCAAGGTCAGTGTAGTTTTTGTCGTCTTGAATTGGTAGAATTTTTCCCTGTGTTTCTCTGACCGAATGTGACCTAGGTCAAAACCCCCACCTGCGCAAACCGACGGGTTGACACACGCCGACAGGATAGGAATGTGCAGGAGGAGTTCAAAGGTCAAGTTCTCCTCCTGATATTATTGGGTCAGCTGGTCCAATTGAACTTTCTTTCCCTCCGCCTTGTGGAACGAGAACAACTTGTATCAACACGGGACATCTGTAGCGTTTAGGGAACCTTGTGACCTTGCTGCTTGCTAGGGCCTGACAATGTATGTAACCGCTAGGAACGAATAAACAAGAATCGCTTTAGGAGGTGCTCCTGTGAAAAAATCACCGGGGGTTTCAGCAAAATGATTTGTGGAGAAATTCAGGACTGCTAAAAGGTAACACAACCTCTAACAGGTTGAAATGAAAGGTGTTTCTATCTAATTAATCTTTAGAACCACTTTAACTGGTAAAACCAAGAATACAAGTATGTGAACTACAAATTTTAACGGCACGCATATAATACAATAGTTTCTGTCGGCGATGTATCAAAATCATTACCCTCAGAAATCTGTCGACCAACATTATTTTCTTCCTCTCTTAGAATTCGAATTTGATATAAAAGTTCGTCTGTTTTTGAAATGCACTACACACAGTACAGATTTAAACGTTGTTCCAACACGAAAAAAAAAAACGAACTGAATTTTGAACTACCCCATTGACTGTAAGCTCCCTCAGATTTCAAGTGTCAAAACAACTAGAGTAAGTATTTGCTGAGACATTTGATATGCTCGGAGAAATATCCCAAGTTCAAGACGACAAACAATATTGACTCGACGTCGGCTGTGCTAATAAGAATACGGTTATGCATTCTAACTCCACCGGTCTGTTGAAAATTTCACGCAAACATTTCAACTTGAACTACCGTCAAGCATAGCCAAGCTCACAGCCACGGTACAAAAACCCATTCCGTGCCGTCAGTCAATATTAGGCCTCCCAAACCGCACAGTAGGGAAGTCAAACATCATAAGTGTACAAGAGCTTTCTGTTCGGCACTCTGTTTGACAAGTCCGTTTGTGTGCGTGGCTATTTTGGGTGCACTTCTATAGTCCGGGGTCGCGAGGGCCGGTCTTGCCGAGAATGGCCGACTGTTTAACACAGACAAAAACGCTCTTCATGCTAGAGAGATGGTAAACTAAACAGGAGAAAAGTAAGCTAGCTAGGCACACTTGGAATGGATAACTAGAGTAACGCCAAAACATACAAGACTGCCAAGATTCCTTACCTTAGAACTGAGCGATACCTTGGCCGCATCTTGGTAGCTTCTTCACCTTATATCCAATTGTCAAAGATCCAAGAAACTTTCGAAAGCCGATAGGAAGAAATCCCAGACAACACGTGGGAAAAAGAACGACGCTTGAAGAATCCGTTTCGAATCCTTAACATGAAGACGGCAAAGAATATTTCAGAAATGACGCGATACAAAGAAATCCGGCCGGTAAAATCTTCAACACACACCGAGGAAAGTATTCCAACGTTCACGATGAAAACTCCGTAAGTTTGGTACGTGGAATCCTGTATACACGCATACACGCGCTCGCGCACAGGAGAAATAAATCCACGGCTTGTCTGGCTGTCAGCTACCGGTGCGGTATGATCAGGTCCCGGTGGAGTTGCCACCCCCTCCCGGTGTCACATGAACACACTGATGATGAGATGCAACCAACAACACGGGCTTGTCAACAGGAAGGGACAGACGAGCAGGACAACAACAACGTTGTACAAACCGCGTTCTGTGTACTGACAACTTGTCAGCATTCACCACGAAGTCCAACTAGCACGTCTCACACCAACATCTCACCACAGACGACACGTACCATCTTAAGATTCCATCTAAGACACTTGCGGCTTGCTTTCAACCTTGAAGACTTTTTCTTGAGATGTCAGCAAGTGACTACGAGTCATCTCCTTGTTACTCCTTCCACCAGGTCAACTTTCCACGCGGCACACGTGACCAACTCCTTGAACTCAGGTGCTTACGTGTTTCTTGGTCCGTAAGACGTCTTGGAGAAAGTCCGCCACATCTTAGTCGTCAAGGTACGTTTCCTCCTTCCCTCAGAAGTAAGATCAAAGGCACCGCCGTCCTTTTTGCACCTGTTCTTTTGAACTTGTGCCTTCTGACACTACGTCGTAAGATGGTAACTTCTGTATGACTTTGAAACACGATGGAGTTCCGTCTATCTGATCCCAATGTGGAAATATCCCAAACTTTTGACCGTCAGGAGTTGGCCGTACGTTTTGAAGGGATTTCAGTACAGTAGCTTCAATCCAAGCGTTTAGTCATTCACTAGTTCCCATAACAGTTCGACATACTTTCCTCTACCACCCTACTAGTAGAAAACGTCCCTCTTGTACGTTAGTCACTTGTAGGCAGAGATGCACATCCACAGTCTGTAAGGAAAAAGAACAAAACAACGGTTCAGACAAAGGGAAGTCTAGTAGTAGACACAAAGTATCTTTTTTCTATAACACTTACACACTGTTACGGATACCATAAGCTTTAGTGTTTACTTTGAGTGTTTTGTTTGGCAATATCCGATACACATTTGTAAGAAAAGAAAGAGACGCTTGTCAGTTGTTTAGACAAAAGGAAATGGGTATCTGTAAACAAACTATAGTAAAAGAATTGGGCTAATCTTTAATACGACCATGATGCGATCACATTCTTCTTGCGTCGTCGTACGATTTTTTATGTCGCGGGACTTCCTTGCACTCGATCGTGACACAAGCAACGACCGACAACGACCTAAGACAGCCTTTTTGTAGCAAGACAGCTGAACTTCGTACGACAGCTGGACAACTGTACCGTTAGTGCACCTGATTCAGTTTGCAATCGTACGACGCTCGTAGGACGTTCGTAGGATGATTGTAATACCAATGTAACAAGGCACTTAACAAGATTCAGTTTGCAACCCTACGACGGTCGTAGGACGTTCCTAGGACGATCGTAAGACCAAGTCCTACGACCAATATGACAAGGCACTTTACACAAAAATCTAGAACGGTACAGTACACTATATTACATTACAATCATCACTGGAACTGATACAAAAATGCAAATAAACAAAAGATATTAGCCATTGCGTCATTTCTTCCATATCAATGTCTGAGTCATGTCCATCATTATGGGGTCAAGTTTGTGCGTTTATTTTGGGTGCCATTCCTTCCCGTGGACGTACCGTCTTGGTCACTGTTGCCACAACCCTTCAAACTATCTTAACACTTTCACTTTTGTGCCAGGAATGCGAGGAATTCGTCGGAGCAAAACAGCGGAGAGAAACCACCTCGGCGCGTTTGTAGGAACAACTTCCCATGACATTTGTGTGTGTCTACTAATAGGGCCGCTGGGCTGGTTTACAAGCAGATGTTGGGTGTGAAAGATCGTAGCGTTTTCTCTGACTGTCGGGCTTTATCTTTTACATCTGCGCTTATTCTCTGACAGCCTCCGATCCTAAACGCACGCACAGTTGGCGTGGGGACTCTGGGGAAAGCCTGGAATATTTCGTTAGAAAACGTTACGGGACCTACCATTCTAGTATTAACCTCTTTATGCTACGTTCCTATTTGGAAAAAAATGGAGCTCTCTAGATAGTTTTTAGGGCTATTTTTTGTACTTTCGAGTGTGAATCCTTACATGGCCCTGTGGGACAGTCTGTGGTTACCGGGCTATTTTGGGGTATGGCGGCCCCGGATCTTTTTTAACTCGTAGTTAAAATAAGTCCGGGACCCGGCAACAAATAGATAACGTCACCTAATCACGAGAAAAGAAAGCGATATATTCCCGCGGTATCCTTCAGTCCACCGGGACCGGATCAGTTCGGGGCCCGGCCGGAGCAACATCCCCTACGTACGCACTATGTGATTCCGTAATTCCAGTCAATATATAGGTCATAGCAATATATGTGTATTAATGATATATGTGTATTAATGATGACATTATGATATTGTCTCACATGTACGGCATCTTGTACACTTGATTACTGCTGATGGAATAAAAGTAATGGAAAAAAAATCCCCTACGTACGGGCACCGGTGCACCATAGGAGACCCCCCCCCCCCAAAAAAAAGCCCGATCGTAGAGCCTGCTATGGAGGCTACCCAGTATCTGCTTGTAGACCAGTTTGGCACACCGCCAGACCATGCTGTGCTTGAAGCCAACTCCAGGGAAATAGTCCGTGTAATGGCGTAAGGGAGTGAGGAATAACAGCTTTGTTTTGACTTCTAGTCTTTAGACCTGCCCACTCTGACGGCTATGTTTTTACACGGTTACAACTTAGGCAATTACACATAGGAACCACCCGGACAGATCGCACTGTCGGAGGCTTGGGCTGTGTGTGGGTTTCTACACTTAGAGGCTGGTTTCAACTGCGGTTTGGGGGGACTGAAGCCGAGCCAACTGCGGTTTTTGAGATAAAGCAGAAGCAAGCAGACCGTTTGGCATCGGCCGATTCTGATACACCTTCAAAAGGAATCGCCATCTTACAAATCGCCTGCTAGCTTCTGAAGTTCATGCTTCGGACGTACAAATAAACGTGAACTTTTGCAAAGTAACGTTCAATGTTAACCAAGCTTTCAAGCTATCAGCTTGGAAAATCTCCAATGGACAAATCCATGTGCAAACACAAAGCATAGCAACCCCTTAACATTGTCCAGTTACAAGTTATAGTTTGGCCGCAAAGGTCCTTTTTGTGGGGAATCATTCTTTAGAGGTGCAAGAGTGTACGACACATTGGGTACAGGATTCAAAGAGATGTCTGCTCCCTCCAAGACCTAGAAGTGCTTTGGGTACTAGTGACTACGTTGTAAGACAATAGTCCACTTTAAAAGCTTGCTTGTTCTAAAGATCACAAAGAAGGCGTTAAAAGTGTATACAGCGTATTTGAAGTGGGCATTCAGGCCGTATGCAAGTTATAACCGCCTGTATTGTTCCACAGGAAATATCATCGAACGGCCACGACTTTTAAAATCATTTCCTTTGTCAGAATTTCTCTTTTGAAACGCCATAGAACGACTCGCCCGTACTCGCCCGTATGCCGCATTGTGGACCGTTATAAAAGCTTGTCCGGTCGACGTTTAATATATCCAGCATGTAGCCACAGAACAATGGCACAAACTGGGTCAACAACGGACGGCAATTCAAAATAACGTACGCTCCAGTTGAGGGGGGAGATATATGCCGCAATCAGGTTACGAACAGGGCGAGATAAATGTCTTCAAGATGGCCATTGTTCTCCTATTTCCGTGGGTCGAACAGAAAAGATGGGATTTTGATGAGGCACCTTTGAACTCGAACATCCATGCGGACCGCGCGGGAAGTGCAGCACGCTGGGAGGCGTGGCACCTGGATGGGGTGAAAACCAGTGGAAGTTGTACAAGTTGGTCAAACATGTGAAAAGAGAAGGTCACAGTTACGTATGGGCTTTTGGGGATGACCAAAGCAATGGAGGGCTTGGTATTGTGGGGAAGGTGTGGTATGCAGCTGTTTCAGACAGGTGTCAGGTAGGTGATACAGGTGTCAGGCAGGTGATACAGGTGTCCAGCAGGTGAGACAGGTGGATGTTAGGAGTGACAGGCGTCAGGCAGGTGAGAAGGGCGAGTTAGGTTTGGACAGGTGAGGCAGATGCATCTCAAGTGAGACAGATGAAGCAGGTGTGTTTCATGTGATACAGGTGTCAGACAGGTGAGACAGGTGTGTCTCAGGTTAGCCAGACGTTTGTAAACAGTAGCACGCGAGTTCCAAGGTCAGACTATCCTACATACAGACCCAACTACCATAACACACGCTGGTAGGCGTAGACCTTTCTCCAAGCAGATGTAAGTGGGGTGCTCTGTCACTCCTTAATCGCTACAGTGGGTTCCTAACATGGTAGTGTCTTGGGGCTTTACTATCTTTTCGCGCTTTGTATCATTTCCCCATTTAAAGTGATTATTGAGGAGTGTTATGAAACTAGGTCAACATTTGGGGTCAAGTGATCAGACAAAGTCGCCATAAACAAAGATTTGTCTAGATCAATAATAGGAAAATATGCAGCAACGTGAGCTATATGGTTTGCACTTGCTTACAAAATTATGAATATCTTATGAATCATTACCACTTGTAATTTAGCACATTCACGTCGGTAACAGTGTGGAAAAGCCTCCTTACCCAAATTCCATATAGCACACGTTCCAGCGTTATAAGCTACCATTCAATCTCTTCCGGTCTCCAAATACCTGTCATGAAGCAAATGTTTTTGTTGGAAGGAAAATCTAGACTGTAACATTTCTAACTTGTCCTGTTTTTTGGGGGGAATTAACTCACAAGTATACATCACCACCTATTTCACCCAACCCCCTCGAGGCCAGTCTTTACACAACCCCCACCCCCACCCTACCCTCGGGAAAGTTATCGAGTGTGCCACCGCGCGAGTTCGTGACACCCCCGACAGCAGTTAGCTTGGTGGGCGGCC
Source organism: Branchiostoma floridae (assembly GCF_000003815.2). Taxonomy (NCBI): domain Eukaryota; kingdom Metazoa; phylum Chordata; class Leptocardii; order Amphioxiformes; family Branchiostomatidae; genus Branchiostoma; species Branchiostoma floridae. The sequence goes on along the minus strand of NC_049980.1, from coordinate 4,306,655 downwards.
AAAACAAACCCGCACCTCCCCGTGCCCTATCCTCTTCCCTCCGGACGTCCGGACGCATGAGCGAGAGAGAGAAAGAGAGAGAAAGAACGCTCGTGCTCCTAGCTTCAACTATCCACACATCACTCCTCACATGTTGAAACTAGTGAAGACTCATAAAATCCTAGTGAAACGCACGTTGCGACCCGATGTAAAACTTCACGGTTACAGTACTTACCGTCCAGACCTGAGAAACACACACAAGCACGTAGAAAATCTCTTGGGTAAGAACACTACACAGCGGCCGTTCAACTGCACAGTGACTCACTCACTTACACCTGCCACATCTAAACCAAACGCTGTCGCACCTGCACAGGTACACGTGTGTGACGTGACACACCTGTACACAATACCTGTCGTCAGTAGGACACGTCCCTTCCGTCCGTCTTGCTGTCGATAATCGTAAAACCTCAGCCCACAGCACGTCCCGTGGTACGGTACGCCCTGGACGCCACTTGGGTCTTTGCCAAGTCCAGCCTGGATGGATGTATATGTACGGGCGCTATAAGTAGCACCGGCGGCGCGGGGGCTCACCAGTGGCGCCCTCCCTGTGGGTCCCTCCCCGCCGTGCTAGCCCCGAGAGACGTCCCGCTATCACTGGCGTGTAGACAGCGTCATGGCATGTAGAGGGGGGTGGGGTGGCTACGAGTTAATCGCCTCGCTATAACTCCGCTTGGAACGGTAGCACCAACCCGACAACATTTCTATACACCAACCCATGCAACACTTCACTTCACCTACCTGTGTATGTAGTGTAACACCACAGCGCTGGCTTTATGTTCAAACACGCGCACTGGCAGTGTCGATCGACCCGCACGGAAGAAGCATAAATCTCTTAAGACCCTGCCTCAAGACAAAACATATAGTAACTCCCGAGAAAACCCCTGCTCTGTAAATAGCCCAGCTCGCCCCAATGCCGACCTCCCGAGCAATGTTAGCGCCGAGCGTTGCCGAGCAGAGAAATCGCGCCATCAGTTGCTACTTATGGGGTCAGCCCGGCTATGTTTCGGGTCGATATATGTGGCAGGTCTTTAGAGTTAGCGCTAAATCTGTCCCCGTAGGAGGACTGGAACAAGTACCTGTTTGTCCCGGGTTGAGAGAGGCCGTCGTCTCGGGAGAGATGTGGAGGTGTCCCGAAGGTTGGACGCGGTTTGTCCGGAGTGATAGCGGAGGTGTAGTTATCGGGGCAGTCCGGCGGTAGTGACCGAGCACAATGACCGGCGCGTGGTCTATTCATTAGAGGTTAGGCACACACATGGGGACAGGAGGGCTAGAAGGCTTCGCTTACAGGCCGGTTCCTAGTCTCTACAACAGGCTTCGCGTACAGAACGCTTTGATGGTTCTACACCAGGCTTCGCTTACAGGTTGCTTTGTGGTCTCTACAACAGGCTTCACTTAAAGGGCGCTCGGTAGTCAGGCCTCAGGCTTCGCTTACAGGCTGCTCTATAGTCTCTACAGCAGGCTTCGCATACAGACTGACTTATAGTCTCTACTCCAGGCTTCGCGTACAGGACATTTTGTAGTCTCTACAACAGGCTTCGCTTAAAGGGCGCTGTGTAGTCAGGCTTCGCTTACAGAACGATCTGTAGTCTCTACACCAGGCTTCGCTTACAGAACGATCTGTAGTCTCTACACCAGGCTGCACTTACAGGCTGCTCTGTAGCCTCTACAGCAGGCTTAGCTTACAGGCGCTCTGTAGTCTCTAAAGCAGGCTTTGCTTACAGGTCGTTATATAGCCTCTACAGCAGGCTTCGCTTAATTAATTACAGGACATTATGTAGTCTCCGCAACAGGCTTCGCATACAGACGCTCTGTAGTCTCTACAGCAGGCTTCGCGTACAGGGCGTTATGCAGTCTCTACAGCAGGCTTAGCTTACAGGCCACTTTGTAGCAGGCTTCGCTTACAGGACGTTATGTAGTCTGTACAGCAGGCTCCGCACAGGCAACACAGGCCTGTACAACAGGCCGCTCTGTAGCCACAAAAGTAAGCTTTGCTCTAGGCCAGTGAAATGAAGAAATAGATGTAAAGTGCCTTTTTCTAGTGCACAGCATCGCAGCATGTCAAGGCAATTGAACCAATTACCTCTGGCTTCCGGGTCAAACAGACCTTCCAATGCTCCACCGATGTTTCCATGTTTTTTGGACCACGAGAGCAAATTTAAACACCTGCATCACAGACGCCTGACGTGGCGAGAGAAACCCTTATAACGCCACCTATGTAAATCATCCTCCCCACTCTAACTTGTCAGGACTGCCAACCCCACTCACATGGCCATTGTTCTCTCTCTCTCACGCACACCTGAGTTACGGGGACAGCTGTGGCACACATTTTACCGTCTGACCCATATATGACTCTTAATCTCTACCAGGCTCCACAGGTCGCGGGAAAAATAGTACAAATCGGACAAATATAGATACATAACATGCCAGATGAGTTAGCTGACCGAGAATTATGGCTAGCGACCCAGCTAACTCGTCTGACATGTTACCTGTTTACGTTTGTCCAATTTCTATTATTTTTACAACGGCCTGTGGGGCCTGGTGGAGGCTAATACTCCCATGCGCGTCTCATACGGACTTATATACGATATATACGCAGGTGTGACCCCACCTTTGTGGGCTCACAGTTGTGCGTATATTCATGTCCGTAGGAGTTGCGTATTGACATTTTTATTTGGCTTAGTTTAAGTTTCCGGGAAACAAACTGTTTTATAACTTTGAAGTGAAGTTGTGTAGCTTGTTTAGCAAACCAAAAAAATTGCGATTTTTTTGACCGCAAATATTAAACAAGACAACAACGACAAAATAAAAGTCAATACACACAGACATTGTACGGAGTTGGATATACGTACTTGGATATACGTACGACTGTGAATGGGACCTTAAGTCTGGTTCACACGTACGTATATATTCAAGTTCGTGTATATGGAAGTCTCAGCCTCTACAAGGCTCCACATGTTACTGAAAAAATGTGGAAAGACAGTGGACAAAAATAGACAGGTTGCAAACCACACTCCTCGGATAACGAACTCTTCTGGAATATTATGTGAATATATTCCTCCAGTTTCTACTATTTTTCCAGCGACCCGTGGAGCCTGGTAGAGGCTAAGACTTCCATACGGACTTCAAACGGACTCAAATATATGCGAACGTGTGAATCCCCTTTAGGGCGCGTTTACAGCTGTGCGTATATTCAAATACGTACGAGTTGCATATTGGCATTTTTGTTTGGCTTGGATAAACGTTTGCGGGAGAGAAGTTGTTTTTGATTTTGATTCAACGTTGTGTAGCCTGTGAGGAAACCAAAAAATAACGATTTTTTTTACCGCAAACATTACAAAAATACGATACGGACTTGAATATACGTAATTGGATATACGTACGACTTTGAATGGGACCTTAAGCCGGGTTCACACATGCGTATATATTCAAGTTCGTATGAGATCCGTATGGAATTCTTAGCCTCTGCCAGGCTCCAAAGGTCTCTGGAAAAAATAGTAGAAATTGGACAAATATAGATGCATGACAACATGCCAGAGGAGCTAGATGTCCAGTATGGTTTGCGGCCAGCTAACTCCGCTGGCATGTTATCTACAGGCTATACTTGTCCACTTTGTATTTTTTTCCAGCGTCCTGTGGAGCCTGGTAGAGGCTAAGACTTCCATACGGACCTCATACGGACTTGAAGGCATATACGCACGTGTGAACCCACCTTTAGGGTAATGTGGGGTGGTTTCATGGTTTCGAGGTCGTGGACTCAATTATCCCTATCCAGCCGCCAGTTTTCTGAACTTTGACAAGAAACACGCATTCAGCGCTAAGTAATCCTTTTTCCGTTTGCTAATATATCCCGTTTGTTTGATAATATAAAAGAACACTGGAAGATTAGCTCCATGAGCTAAAGGGTATCACAATAAACTCAACAAACTCAATGAACTCAACACCTTTGGTACGTTTTAGAATTCGAATAAAGAGATTCGAGTATTCTTGGAAAGATACTTAATCAGTCACCTACTAGACCTTTGCAAAGTTGAATAGTCGTGTCTACAAACAAATTGCCCCAATAAAATGAACTCAAACAAATATCTACTACGCTATAACATGATATTGTCGGAGTGTCCAGTCAAAATTACATATATTGTACCTCCTAAGATCTTCACTACGCTTCAAAGCAAAGCGACATCCGCTACAAATACAATCTAATTTCAAAGTGGCCTGCGAAAGTTTACTCGTTATTTCAGTGATTGGTCTAGTTTTTCTATAGTTTATTGGATGCCTGATTCTGTAAACCTTTCTTAATCTTCGGGGAAATCTTGTAGAACAGAAAAAGTCTTTGATGTCTTACTTAGTGCGAACCCAAGAACCAGATGTGAGCTACAAGTAGGGGTTACCAAATAACAGAGTTATCAAAAACCCGCAGCAAATTAATGTGACAATGTTCTATTGAATTAACGTGGCCGCCACATGTGTTATTAAAAGTGGGTTTATCAGGCAGTCGATCTGGCGACCTATCGAGCCTTGGCTGTGTGATGTATCGTTTGGCGCGCAGGGGTCGCGCTACTGACGAGTCAATCATCGCGCTCGCCCGGGGTTTGTACCGGGTTACCCCGCAGCGAGCGCTGCCCCTTGGCGGGAAATATAATCTATAATCACCGGTCAGACGACAGAAGGGGCTACCGGGCCAGGGATGGCAATTACTGGTCTCTAAGCAGACGTGCGGTTTGTTCTAGTGCGTCCAGCAAATTGGGGAGTGTTCGATAGACAGCGAAACTTTCAAAGGAAGTACAAAACGAGCCAAAACTTCGCAAAAGGAGCACGAAACAAGCTTAAGCAGGAAGGAGCATGAAACGAGAAGATAGAAGTACAAAACGAGCCAAAAGTAGTACAAAACGAGCAGAAAGTAGTACAAAACGAGCAAAAAGAAGTACAACACGAGCAGAAAGTAATACAAAACGAGCAGAAAGAAGTACAACACGAGCAGAAAGTAGTACAAAACGAGCAGAAAGAAGTACAAAACGAGCAAAAAGGAGTACAAAACGAGCAGAAAGAAGTACAAAACGAGCAAAAAGGAGTACAAAACGAGCAGAAAGAAGTACAAAACGAGCGAGCAAAAAGGAGTGCAAAACGAGCAAAAAGTAGCACAAAACAAACGGGCAAAAAGGAGTACAAACGACTGAAAAAGAGCACACGGTACAGAAAGAACCGAAGCCACACTTCTATTCTACATGGAGACTACCCAAGGTCTGCTCCACAGATGTGGTGACAGTGAACTTGCCTGTTTTGTACATTACAGGCCAGTAGAGGCCTTGTTGTAGGTCGACCATGACGCCCTCTCAGTGTGATGTACCAAATCCTACCAGGCTTGTAAAATTGATATAGCAGATCGTTATCAAGTACAACCTGCTACATCCATTTTATAAGGGAGTGATAACTATGGGCTGTGAGTTCCTTATACAAAAGAGCCATTTTTTTCGAGATGATAGAAGAAGATCTTTACTGCGCAACGTTAGATTCTTGAATGTAACGTTATAGGTGGATTCGCACGTGAGCATATATTCAAATCTTTATGAGGTCCGCAAGGGAGACTTAGCCTCTACCAGGCTCCACAGGTCACTGTAGAAATAATGGAGGAAAAAACATAGCCAGATAACATGCCAGCAGAGTTAGGTGGTCGCAACCATAGGAAAGCTAACTCCTCTGGCATGTTATATGTCTATATTTCTCCAATTTCTCCTATTTTTCTAGCGACCTGGGTCGTGTTTTGTCAGTCACGCACCTATGATTTGCAAGCAGATTTTGCAAATAGGAAACCATAACCCTGACTTATATTTTTCTGAAGTACGATTTTTTTCTCCGAACATCTGCTTGGAAGTCATCGCTCGCGTCGTATTTCCTATATCCAATTTTCAGTCACCGCAGCAAAGTTGACCGTGATGATGAAAGGTCATTTCCTTATCTATTTCCTTAGAGTAAGTGTTTCAGGGTCGAACAGACACATACAGTAATTGTGCAGAAAGAAGAATTTCTCCTCCGGGGCAAGATACGACGGCCGAGATTCGAACCAGCAACCTTTTGATTCGGCAGCTGGATTGCACTTAAGCGTTACGTGTTTCTACTTCTTACTCCACGCCACGAGAATGAAATATTGTCTGTTTGTCAGTCTGTCTGTGTGTTGTCACCTCTCTGTGTGTACACAAGGGGGGGGGGGGCGCGAAGGCTACCATCCCACTTACAGTCGCCATTGCACCATATTTCCTTCATCTTATTTCTAACAATCGCAAACCCAAAGTTTCCTTTCTTATCTATTCCCTATTTCCTTACAACAAGGGTGTCAGGGTCGAACAGAAACACAATCGTGCCAACTGCGGAATATATCACCCCGGGCACACGACAGGTGCACGAGTGATCACCGGAAATACCCGACAACTCGAAACTCCGAAAAACGAGGCTTCCGATCTTCAAACACCAACTTCAAAGACGCGAAGTTTGTGCTTAATAGGACGGAAAAATTTATTCCCCAACTGGCATTGTCCCAGAGTTGTAGCATAGCTCACTGTGTGTAAATAGGTCATTAATACCTAGGTAAAGTGGTACTCTTCAAGACGTATTTTGGGATACATTTTCGGGTTTCTATCCGTGCAATAACCCTTGTAAGAAGTTAGTTATCCTTAATTTACTCACAAAAGTACAGTGACTTTCGTACTACAGTGTAACTCTTCAAGAAATGTTGTGGGATACATTTTCGCATTTTTACGATAACCGTTCACAATAACGCTCGTAAGGAGTTAGTAATGTTGATTACAATTGCACAAGAATTGTAACGGATACAATAAGGTGACTTGATTGAGTCCAGCGCACATCAATTTTGATCCATTTACCAACCGTTTGTGACAGTACCGCAAATAATTATACAAAGAAGTTGCAACTCGAATATGCCATAAATGAGAAATCACTGTAGGCTCTGATGATATAAAGTCTAATAAAGTCTTTCAAAGTCAAAATAAAAAGATGTGATAGAACAGAAAGAGAGATACTCGAACATGGCTGGGAAAAGAAAACCACGGTCATTGCACCCCCCCCCCCCCATACATTCACTCACCAAGACCCATCATACCGATTTCATTATTTTTACGTTCCCATTTCTTCGTTTACCACCCCTGCCCCACCCCCATGGCCAACTCCACGTGGGGACTACAAACATGTCGGCACGGGTCTGTAACCTCACTTATACCAGCCAGGGATTGGAATTTGGGGTAAGGGGTCAGGCCAGGGTCAAACACAGTAACCCTACTTTCTGCAATGTCACATCACAACGTTTTTATTTTGCATTCCTGTGTAATGGAACATTTTGAACCACTACCACCCTCCTTCGGCACTAGTACTGACAAGGAGGACACTGAGAGAGAGAGAGAGACAGACAGAGAGAGACAGAGACAGAGACAGAGACAGAGACAGAGAGAGACAGACAGACAGACAGACAGACAGAAACAGATTGAGAGAGACAGTGATAGAGACAGAGAGAAAGAGGGACAGAGAGAGGCAGAAAGAGAGACACAGAGAGAGGGAGAAAGGAAGCCAAAGAAAGAGAAACGGAGAGAGACATAGAGAGAGGGACAGAGAGAGAGAGATAGAGATAGAGACTAAGACAGAGAGAGGGAGCTCGAGAGAGAGAGAGAGAGAAGCAAAAAACAATACTTTACTCCCTTGGGCTTGGGCGTCAAAGTATAATCTGCAGCAAAACTAGCCCTAGCTATGGCGTGTTATAAAGACTACGGACACCCTTGCATCTACTTGAAGACGAGCCTCTTCCCACACTGAGACAGAAGATGAAGTACCCCTGTCCCCAGGAAACACAAACTGGGCGGAGAAAACCAGCCATCAGCAAACTTCCCATCTCTCATGTTTATAAACATCGCCAGGGCGAGAGGACGTGCGAACAGCACGCCTGTCAACACCGGACCGAACAGCAAACACTCTCGGGGACAAGCAACTGTTGTCTCGCAACTTGTACCTCGGTGCCGCGACCGAATAAAAGGGTTTCTTTTAATAGTGCGGGTACGTAGTTGGGCGGTCGTTAGTAGCCTCTATTAGGCTCCACAGGTCGCTGGAAAAATAGTAGAAATTGGCCAATTAACACGAGAGAAAGGACAGGAGAAAGAGACAGAGAGAGAGAGAGACAGACAGAGAGGGAGAGAGCTAGACAGAGACAGACAGAAAGAGAGACAGAGAAAGAGAGACAGAAAGAGAGACAGACAGACAAAGAGAGAGACAGACAGACAAAGAAAGAGAGACAGAAATAGAGACAGAATGACAATAACAGCAAACTCTCCGCAAGCAAGCGCTGTTGTCCCATACACTTGTACCGAAGCGCCGCGACCGAAAAAGGTTTTCTTTAGTGCGGGTACGTAGTTGGGCGGTCGTTAGTAGCCTCTAGCAGGCACCACAGGTCGCTTGAAAAATAGTAGAAATTGGCCAGATACGACAGAAAACACGCCAGAGGAGTTAGATGGCCGAGGAGTACAGTTCGCCGGCCAACACTCATAGGCCAATTAACTCGTACTACTTTTATTCCTAACTTGGCGAAAGTCCCCTCTTACTATTTGACCAGGCCGGAGTCTGGTAGAGACTAGTCGTTAGGGTCTGGGAGATTTTTTGTGTATCATAACAAGAAACTGCTGGGGCAATCGCAGATGTACCGTACTAAAAATTCAGCTGTATTTTGACGGAGGAAGTTGCATTATTTGACCCTTGCCTGAATTCGGTCCTGTTATCGGTTTGCAGTGCCAAGTGACACACAGGACAGCAAGTCTTCTTGCTATTTCTTTAGCAGGGATATGTTTTGACAGGGAGGGGTTGGTAGCACTTCGAACACATGATCCCCATTTTACCATCCCTTCCGAGAGACAGGTGCAGCCCCAACCGAAATGCCCTTCCCAGGATTTGAACCGGGATCTCCAAAGTCTACCGACTAACTGGAACCAGAAGCTCAACTGTGAGGCTGCTACCAGTTGAGCTACAGGGACATCCAAGATATTTTTTACTTTATTTACTTGAAGTTCACCACAAAACAAACCTATGCGTTTTGGGTCACAGTACTGGATTCTGAAGAAAGATGTTTGTTTACCCTTGTCTTAAAAAAAGTTTTAGATTGTGCCCCACAGGGAAGCAATTCCGTGAAAATCGTACCACGAGCATGGAGGTACCTTATCAATGGTGTAACGAAGTGGGGAGTGATTGTAGTAATAATGGTTTCCGGTGAGGTTTGTTTGTTTGGACTCGAAGGTCAGTACAAAGCCACGCCCTAATGATGAAGTTTGCGACTTGCTGAGGGTTTGAGAAAAGCACAGGATATGGCGTGTTTGTTTGTGATGTGGGCGTCTCACTTCACAACAAACTGGCGACATTACAGCGATGGGTTGGGTTTGATATACACTGGCATTTCATGTGGTTGCATTCCTCATTCATAAAAACTGTAATGTGGATTATTGAGAAATTAACTGCACGACAACGGTACATGGTACAACATCTTGCTACAACTATTACAACGTAGTACATGATAGAGGTACAGAATAAAACCTAACATCCTAGCTTATTTCGAACAATTAGAGCTAACACGAGTCTTTGATATAGGGTTAAAATCGAGTGGGGCTAATCAAGAGTTTAAGTATTCTTTCAAATAACAGTCTTTGACATATTTACCTATTTTTACATTAGGCCACAGCAAGTAGATTTTATGGATGACATGCTATGCAGAGTGCAAAAATGAAAAAAAAAGATGGGTAAATTTTCAAAATAGACACCATAAACGTCTGAACAAGATTTGAAGTGACAAAACGCGGCATCACAACTGACAAGGCATTCATTACTGTATTAAAGCAGTGAACTAGTGTAGTAAAAGTGATACTAGTGTGGTACAGCGCTATCAGTTACCAAGCTGACAACTACACTCCATTTTTGTGGCACTTTTACAACTATCCAACAAGTTTCACTTCTACAACTATAGTCATGGCTACCTCCCTAGTGTCACTTCTACAAGTATGATTATTAGGCTACAACACAACATGTTTGCCTATTTTGATCTATCTGACCATCTCCGAAAAGGAAGTAAAATGTTTTTTTTTTTTTCTGAAATCAGGCGAAATTAATGAGTGCGTTGATGTCATCCATAAAATTTACTTGCTGTGGCGTTATGGAAGTTTTGATATCTAAAGATATATACAAATCTGTCTGTAACACCGAGTCCCTTGAAATCTGTTGTACATTTCATACATGATTTGAGACACGCGAAGGAGAAAAACTATGTAGATCTTCTTTGAACAAAATTTAAAATTGGCAAAACCTTATGTCAGGGGATACATTATGCCATGCCTTTTATTCCGCCTGTTCACAGCGATGATAATAATTTCCAGACTGCAAAGCACAAGATGTTGCACGTCTTCGGTTTCTAAGTTCAAATACATTATAACCTTGTCAGTAACCCAAGATCCTAGCCACTGCACGTAAGGAGTTCCGAGGCGGCTGGTACTGACCTTGGTACTACAAGGCCCTCGGTCTACCGATCTTGTGACATTGAGAAAGGAACTTAAAAGATCGACTTTCCTTAGTCCATTCAGGTGTAAAAATGGATACCTGACTTCGGTTGGGGAGGTAAAAGGCATTGGAAGGAGAGGGATGGGCTCTGTCTTCCAATACCGTACCCTAGACACAGTGGAGAACAACTAATTGCCCTTACAGCCTTAAAAAAGCTATGGGAATACCTTTACCTTATGTCTGCCATTGACATGTAGCACCGTTAAGATAAGTTACCATTTAAAGTAAATAGAGTGCAGTGTCACATCGTATTTGTCTGTCTCAAAGCAAATAACAAAAATAAATAAATTTTCTCACAAAAATACAGACACAGACCCGAAAAGATAATCTTCTTATGGACGGTAATTACATACAAATGGCTAACAATAAGAAACATTAGATATGTACTCTGCAAAAGAGAAGTAGTGCTTTAACTAGGGCTGGGTACCGGTACAGAAAATTCAGGTCCAGGTCCGGTTCAGGTCCAGAGGATTAGGTCCAGGTCCGGACCTGAACCTGGACCTGATTACAGTAGAACAGCAGTACTATGTCATGCATATGAAATTTTGGAGAGATAGATTCAAACACAGGTCTCTATGCGTGTTTAACTGTAGATGGGAATGATAGCTATCTATACTCAAACAACTAATATGCAGGAAGGAAACGGATATGTTTTAAATACTGGTTCTTTTGCCTGAATCAAAATGATCTCGTTTGTTTTGCTGCGCGGCAATCGTCAGGTGTTGTTGTCGTTGTATGGTGGATTTCGGCTATTCAAGCTCAAGGAAATAAGCTGAGTGTGGGCACAACGGAGCGACAAATATATAGGTAACTTGATTTGCGGTTTACTTGGTTGTCATTTTTGTTCCCAAGTTAGGCAAGTGTAAATTTACGCCAGTGCAAGTATATACATGTATCGCATCACTAGCCACTTATTTAAGTTGTAGGCTAGCCACTGTTGACACTTACTCAAAACTAAGTACCTTAACTGACATCTCCGTCTATTGATAAATCCTTTAACCGTTTAACTTCGAGATATTATTTACAGCTGCATGTAGCAGCTCTGTTTGATCGTAATATACTATTAGTCTTGGTCTTGGACCGAAGATCCCCAGTAGCGATAGTCTGTTACTGACGTGAATTTTCGAATCGGTCCAACATCCGGTCCACGGATTTTTTTCAGGTCCGGTTTTTTCGGACCGGTCCAAGAAGAAAAACCGGTTTTGTACCGGTACACTGTACCGATACCCAGCCCTAGCTTTAACAATGTGAAATACACTATGCCGCCATAATTTCTATTATGTTAGATTAGTTTATGTGATGTAGATAGTTTGTAGTTACATGTTATTTGCCATACATTGTACCTGATGCAATCGTTGTGCAATAAACTTGACTTGACTTGACTATATCTACCCCCTTCCCCTCCCCACCCACCCATAAACTTTTGAAAAATACAAGAATTGTCAAACTTGTTACTTAAATACTAACCTGGATACTGTGTGTTGGGTGCACGGGTGCAGCTATATCATGGAACAATAACTTTTCTTGTTAACACTACCAGTTGTGTTTTTCACACTGACATTCGGAAGTACATTGTTTCTACAAATCACTCAACTGGACATTTCTGGACCAACAGTTCACCCGAGTGGGGCTCCAAGCAGCAGGTGGTTTTACTACAGACAGAGAGGCGGCTTTGTGATCCTGTTGCCTCGAGTCGGGGATTTATCGTCGGCGGGGGACCTCGCGTTTCCTCCCGAGGGTTTCGGGGATTACCACCGGTGACAAGGATCACTGAACAGGATCACTTTGTAAGAGGTATAAAGGAAGCCATATATACATCAGGGCACTTCAGCCATCACTGAACAGAGACACTGGGCGTGATAAACTTCATGTCTCGTTTGACCAATTGCTGACGTCACATATGCGCAAGATCATGTGTCTGTAACTCTCGCGAGTTTAAGTTCTGAAGTGATTGGTCATCAGTGTTGATCCTGAAGAATACAGTGGTCGTTGAAAATTTGATCCGTGTATAATTGTGTGGTTGAAGAAAGTTTAGCATTATAGAATGATCACTTCCAACACAGATGAGCTTCCATGATTATACGAAAGAGTCATCATCGAATGTGCTGTTATCATATGTAGTATTACAACTTTTGTAGTATTATGTAAACACTTATAATTTGCCTGATAGATAGAACATGCATGTAAGATGAAGACTATCATTCATTCATTCTGAAAGCGTTACGCTTTTCCCTCCAAACGTCTGCTCGGAGACCATAAAATAGGAAGTTGTGTCGTGGAAAACGGGGCAGCCAGTAACATAACTTTTCTCTCCCACATCTGCTTGGTTATGTGTGGTACAAGCCTAATGATGATCCACAGATACGTTATAATACTGGATAAAACTGTTCGGGCTTCCTATGAGAGACGTTGCCATGGCAATATCGCGGAAACGGGGATTGGGCGAGGGTTTACAAACCCAGAGACTGAAGGATTTACCCGTCTTACAATTAAGCCACTGGGAGGAACAAGAGTGTTACATAGAATCAGGGCTCGAAATACTTTTTTCTGCATACCTGCACTGGTGCAGGTAACATTGAAAATTACCTACACCAGACAAGTTTTACCCGCACCACTCTGAATTTAGGAAGTATAGATCATACTAAAATTGTTTAGAACCATTGCTATTTTTCCTTTTATACTTTATAGGTGGTAACAGCCAATGCAGCTAATAAAAATCCACATACACCTACATTATAGGACATTTATGTATAAATCCCAGCACATGGACCAGTGCAGTTAAGGTGCAGATAGACACCAGAAATACCTGCACAGCTCCAATTTTACCTGCACTAACCTGCATATGCAGGTGGTATTTCGAGCCCTGTTAGAAGCACAGAAAGTGATGCCCAAAGAACCTACAATCTGGACTACAAGGTCCCTTATTCACAATCATCCAACGTTTCTTTCGGTGACTGTCTGTCACCTCCCTGAGGACAATTCTGACTGGTGCCATGCCACACTGCAGCACTAGGTGTCGCTGTTAACAATGCGGTCCCAAGCGTAAAGAAAACAAATTAGGTACGGTGGTTTCAAACTGCAATACTTTAAATATCCCTAGACACTATGTCATTAAGATCAACGGATATAGAATCATCATCATAGAATATATGATACCGCGCGAATAGAACGACAGGAGAACGAAAGAACAAACACATAACACATATCATGTTCTCTCTAAACGTTCGAAATTCTGAACGTGCCTTGAACACCTTAGCAAGTGTTACTTCATGAAGGAACTGTAGTTAAGGACTGTAGCGTCCTTGGCTGAATTTGCCTTTCTTTTGTAAAGAAACAAATGACGGAATACATCATTCTGTCAGCGTGAAAACAATGTGCAAATGTGCCTGTAGACAGGACAATACTTCCCGGGACAGCGATAGTAAAACTCTGTATTCAGCCGGGAGACAGAAACATACGGACACTCTGTGTGACTGCTGCGCTGGACCGACCTCCAGTCACACAGGAATGTCGCATTTTTCGCTTTACAAAAGCCATTTTTACCTCCGTCAAGGAGCAGGGTTATCTCCTGAAGGAGGTATTGTTGTTGGTCATATCGGTACAACAATTGGTCATATCCGTACGTTTCGCAGCTTTATCTCCCGGTCCCTATGTTGCATTCTTAAGTAGTTTGGTACATCGTCTGGCCTTTTTTTTTTACACCGTAGCATTTTTATACATCATGTAATATTTCATAAAATAACCTATCTTCGAAGCTTCATGGAATTTTGGAACACGTCACTAATGCCGTTGGATGTTGTGTATCTGCGCTAATTGGGTTATCTCAGATTTTGTTTATGTGCTTTTTTTATCTGTCTTTTGTCCAGTGGATTGTTGAACTTAAACATAGTCCTGGGGAAAGGAGGCTCGCAATAGAGCTGCATTAATGTTAACAAAAGCTTAAGAAAATTTAGTAAAACTAATGTAACAACATCAGACATAGGCCAAATCGTTTGGCCAAATCTGGAGATGTTGGGGTTAGAAGAAACAGGTAGGGTCTAAGCTTTCCCATATTTTGGTCAAAATTCGTTCAGTTCAGCAGTTTAGTTGGCATAAAGACAGTGAGTTGTTGCATTGGGTCTTGCGGATGGGTAGAGATGCAAAATGGGGGCAAAGGAGTTTTCCACTTCTAGTTGACACCCTGCAGTTTTTCTTTGAATGTTTATAAAGGGGCATTTGACATTTGGTGGAGAATTTCTAAGGGTTAGTACTTTTATGAAGCCTTGTTTCAGTGCGTTACAATGATTTCCTATGGATGGGTCTAACGGTGGTACCTGTCAAATATTGCATCCCTAGAGAACTAACAGCGTCATCTAGCACCCAAAACACGTACTGCAAGAACAACTTCCAACATCCTGTAAAATCCTTGCATAACTGCCAACACTGCTTGGAAGCCAACAAACACTGTCAAAGTCTTCAGGGGACCTTTTCAAGTCCATTGTTTTGTTAGATAGAGTTTGTACTGTATCCTATTGCGCTTTGTTCCACGGACCCGGCCAAAAAACAATTTCTCACAGTAACTATAGGGGGTGAATTCTTAGGGTTTGCTGGTACGTAAACAAAGTGTCGTTTTTAAGGCCACAACAAGTAAATTTCATGGATGACATCCTCTGTAGACCATTGACATACAGTAGGGCGAAACAAAACAAAATGGTAAAAAAGCTCAAGGTATCATTTTTTTTTCAAAATGGACACCGTAAACGCTGTAACAAAATCTGAAGCAACCAAAAATTGTTTTCTTTCTGTATTCAAGAGGTGCGCCAAGTGACACTAGTGATGTAGAATGGTATCGCTTACCAAGTTGACAACTACAGTCATGGCTACCACAAAAGTACCACTTTTATTATCGAATTAACTTCACGTTTTTAACTACAGTCATGGCTACATGTGTCTCACTAGTGCCACTTCTATACAAGTACAATCAAGGCTGCCTCATGATATTATATTTCCCTATTTTAGGTACTCTATCGTCATGTTCACCATATCCGGAGAGGTTAAACTTTTTTTTCAACATCAGGCCAAAATCAATTTATTGAGCGTTCTGATGCGATCCTTAAAATTTACTTGCTGTAGCCTAATAAATGGGAACTTGAATATGTTTTTTGGGTCCGTTTCTTCGATCTAAATTACAGTTGGTCTTAAATAAAACCGGAACAAGAAACGGAAACAGGGGTAGGCCTACGTTTTCCCGTCGGAGTGAAAGAAAATAACATCATCGCAGGAAACACTTCGCTTGGGGTGAAAGATTGCGTTAACCGAATCTGGAAGAGCAATAGGCACAACACCACTGGGGATTGAACCCCGGACCCTTTAAACCGAAGGTCCAGTGTTCTGTGGATTGGTGAATGGTTCTCTGTCTCGAAAAAGACATAAATCACCATACAACACGTTTGGCCTCACCGCTGAGGATAAATCGTGTGAATGCCAACCGTGCGATAGGAATATACAAAATCTCATCCCTTCGGGGTAGCTCTTATAGAGACATGTTTTCTTTCAAACTGTGCGAGCTGTCAGTTTGATTCAAGCGAAGACGCAACAAAGGAGATGTTTCTAAGACGCTGAAAATTCCCCGGTGTCTTAGGCCCCCATTCCACTTGACGGCGCTCTCACCGCGCTCTCACGGCGATGGCAAACTTGCCCCATCGCCGTGAGAGCGCCGCGATGGCAGAAAAAGCTGCTCTAGTGGAATCTCTCCTGCGACGCCAGCGCGCTCTCAGCGCGACGGAAAACTCAAAGGACAGCAATTTTTATGGGCTGCCAAGAACTTTAAAGATTATTCAACGAATTTCAGAGATAAAGAACGAGATTTCTTACCTTTTGTGTATTTTATTGTATTTCAAGTCATACTTTTACGTCTTACGTAATTTTAAATTACAAAATCAAGGCTGTAAACAAATCCAATTTTGCTCACTGTAGAGACGTTCAGCGTGAGTCTAAGATCATCTATACGCTTGACTTGCTGTTTTTAAAAATTAAATTTGCCATGTAACTTGTTCAAAATGAATATCATTATCATGCCAGGTTATTATCGTAAATTACAGAATAGTGAAACGATTTGATCTATTGAAAATAAGTCTTCTATAATCTCAATCTACAGGTTAAGAACATGAAAACTAAAATGTTATTCTGTTAACATTTAGAAATAAGACATAATAAACCTTTGTGTTCTTGATTATTCTATCTCTCTTTAATTCATTGTACATTTTGAACATTTCTCCGAGTTCTTTCTCGTCAATTTGTGTTATATCTAATCTGGAGTAATCCTGTGACTCGAAACGCTGAATAAAGCACCGTATGTGTAGTTGTCCAATTTGTTTAACCCATGATTTTAATTAGGAAGTGATTCATGACACAAAAGTATGATTTGACAACAAATTTCATCAAAATATACTTCTTCAAGAATAAAGACTGCATGAAGTTGAGAGCGCAGCGAGAGCGCGGTAAGATCGCCGTCCTAGTGGAATGGGGCCTATCATATACCATTGTTTAGCCCTATTGGCGCTCACCGCGCTCTCTTGGCGCTCTCACGGCGCTCTCACGGCGATCATTGTTGCATCGCCATCCTCGGCGCTCTCACGGCGATGGTATGGCAGGGCTCCATACCATCGCCGTGGTGACGGCGCTCTCGCCTCGATGGCACTCCCGCCGCGCTCTCACGGCGCTCTCACCGCGCTCTCATCGCGCTCCCATGGCGACCTTGGTGATCCCACCGCGCTCTCACCGCGATGGTCAAATTTGCCATCGCCGTGAGAGCGCCGCGAGAGCGCCGTCCCAGTGGAATGGGGGTATTACCGATCTACATAAGGTCATGGCAAGTAAATTTTATGGATGACATCAGCGCGCTCATTGATTTTCGCCTGATTTCAGAAAAAAATGAAGATATCTTCCTCTTCGGGGATGGTCAGGTAGACCAAAATGGGCAAACATGTTGTGTTGTAGCCTAATAATCATACTTGACACTAGGGAGGTAGCCATGGCTATAGTTTCAGAAGTGAAAGTTGTTGGATAGTTGTAAAAGTGCCACCAATATGGAAGCCATGAATGTAGTTGCCGGCTTGGCAAGTGATACCAGTGTACTATACTAGTATCACTTTTACTACTGTAACAGTAGCTCACTTCTTTAATACAGTAATGAATGCCTTGTTAGTTGTGATGACACATTTTGTCACTTGAAATCTTGTTACGGCATTTATGGTGACTATCTTGTTTTTTTTACCCATCTTGTTTTTTTCGCGCTATCTCATTATTTTTGCACTCTGTACAGGATTCTTACACGAGTCAGGGGTAGGAGGAACCCCTTATATCCTTGGTCGGAAGTTCTCCTAGGAGACGGAAACTCCGAACAACAAACCTGCATCTGCTGGGACCGTCTTACACGTGGCATGCAGTTCTTGCAATTCAAATTGTCCCTGTAAACGAGAGGGTGGAGAAGGAATTGCACACGCCTCCTTCTCCATAACATGTCATGTGCAGGTCAAGCAAACAGGTTGCCGAACCCACCAACAAGTGCCTGTTTGCCTGCTCATCTGTCGAAAAATCGACAGGAGAATTCGACTATATTGGATACCATCCATAAAATTTCCTTGCTGTGGCCTACGCACTTGTGTGACAAGATAAAGGGTTACGGCTGTCGGAAAGGCGGGTAGAATCCTTTCTCCACGCGGTACTTACAGGTTAGGAACCCCGGGCCCTTCAGAGAGACCTCGTGAGGGGATAAACGGCAGGATAATGCAAACCTTTTCAAGTTCACGGCTTCAAGGCTGTGAGATGAAGTTAACACTGTCTGGGTAAACTGTCCTCCAGCCGAGAGGCAAAGAGATTCTTTTGTTCAACATGTAATGTTCATATTGTGCTTGAAAAAATTTCTCTCATAGTTTGTACGAGTACATTCTGTATAAGATTGGTGGTATGTGTGGCAATGTGTTGGCGTAATGGTTAGGCCTAGAACACCATGCAGAGGTCCTGGGTTTTAATACCTCTGACATATGGTGCCTCAAAAAGGCTATGGGACTACCTTTAGTCTTAACCTTTCTTTATATTTTGTAGATTGCCCCGGATCCTTGTTGCTATGCCTAAGTTCCAACATTGCATGGAATATATTATTAGCTTTTCAGCATACGTAATTCACTTTGCACTGAGACGATCAAACTTTAATGTATGATGTCGTAATTGGAATATGATCCAATATTTAAAAGTATGATTTAAAGTAAGGAGAACAAAATACATACAAAATATTAGTGTCCTACTCTATAAAAGTCGTTGAGCGAGCTGTGAAATCTTTGCCCACTTAGCGGCCTTGAGTACTAGTCGAAAAAGGGTGTTCACACTTGTGCGTTTTTCAAGTCCATATCAATTGCGTACTGACATTATTAGAAGAAGTGGGCTTCCGGTTGGGTAACCAGACCGCACAACGGTGGGTCAAAGTGAAAAATAGCTTCTTCCCCGCGGCAAACTTTTTTCAAGCCAATAGAATGCCAATAGTCACTCAATACGCAACTCATACGGACTTGAATATTGAATATTCACACAAGTATGAACAAGATCGTGCAAACTCTCCAAGCAGAGGTTAGACTCCGACTGTTTATGACGTGTTTAGGCGTTTTTTTTTTCTAATCTTAAACTTCAAGCAAATTCTACGATGGCATACGATTGTACCAAACTGGCCAAGGAGTGTAGTCAGCCGGCTTCACTCCTCTGGCAGCTTTTGATACTACTAGTATCTTATACCATAGGATCTGCTTGGAGATAAGTTTTTCAGGCTTTCTATTTTGTATCGTTTTCTTCACGTCCGTTGTCAAATGCCCGCCTCAAACGCCTTAAAAACACGTCAAAACATAGCCGAAGCCAAACCTCTGCTTGGAGAGTGGGCCGTGCCCCGTATTTTCAACATATGTCCGGGTCAGTAGGACCGAAGTGACCCGAAGTAGGACCGAAGTGACCCGAAGTTGTGACTCACAGCGGGAAGGAACCATGTCAAGGACGGGATACATCAGGATCTCTTCTCTAAGGAACGAGAAAGACACTCCAGGGAACTTGGGGAATGTTTTAAGGACTAAAAGCTTCCAACTACCTTGGGTCATCTTAACCTACAGCTACTCTCCAAGCAGAGGTTGATGGGGAAAATCGTGAGCTTTTCCTTATATAATGCCGTCTTTTTCTGTCCGCTTGGTGAAAAGACGGCATATAAGAAAAAGGTCATGATCTTCCCGACCAACCTCTGCTTGGAGAGTAATCTTAACCTGGCTCCTTTGATAAGTCAAAAATAGTAATTCAAGTGTTTGAACTGTAATTCTTCCAACCACCTGGCAACAAACAATACCACCAACTAATCTCAGTCTTCCTGATAATAAGTTAACACTGCGGTGGGAAGAAACATTTTTGTGGTCAAATCAAGTACACACAATCATTTTTTACATAATCTTACAGACGTCCTTGACATGAGAATTGGCCAAAATCGAAATATGGATGAACAAGTTAACCAGAAAGGGGCTAATCAACCAAAAGCCTGATGACGCTACGCTAGTTCTTCGACAAACTATTCTCCCAACTTGTCCATCCTTTACCATTTCTAGCACCTAAAATAAGTTTGGTGGAGGTAGATATTAAGAACCCAAGGCAAGAAGAGGACATGATAACGAAAAAGATTCAGTAGCAGCCCGTTAACGCCCCCACCGCGCCGATAAAACCGCGGACAGTAACTTTCGCATTGTGTGTGGCGCGATGTAGAGAGAATGGATGGGTTGAAGGGTTCGCGGGGCATGCAAGAGGCCCGGGCTTCGAGAGGTGGACTGTTCAAGGCTTTCACAGCAAGACCAACAACAATGTTATACTTGTAGACACAACCTACAAATCCTTTCCTACTGTTAGATAAATAGGATTCACAGCGGGACTTACCGGTGTAGGGTTCGAATCCGGGATGCGCACAGCACACACAACTACAGTTTGGAGAGTGCGAGACCCAGCTAGGTTGCACCCGTGTGGAATGAGTGAAGAGCGTTTCGAACCCGACCTTCCCCCAGCGCGCGCCTACCCTACACAATGCCGCATTGTTCCCCCTTGCACTTGAACGAGGCGGGACAAAGAAGCGGAGCGCCTGTCAGAAGGAGTCAAGAGGCCGTGAGGAGGAGGAGGGCCGTACGGAGAGATGATATCCGAGCCCGGGTCGGGCCCCGTACCTCTCAGGGGGGACGGGGAGTGTGAACAGGCGGTACTACATGCGGCCCAGTGGCGATGCACCTGCACGGAAAGTGGTACTATTTCAGGTGACCTAACCTGTAGAGTCAAACAACCGTAAGATCTTTCAAGGCCATGTTGATTTGAGTATATGACATCCTCTGGGAACCTCTAAACTGATGCAAGCGTTCGAATAAAAGTATGACAAAAATTCATTATGAAATATAATTGGTCAGAAAGGTTTAGCAATGACATTCTTCATTTCTACGAGTATTCTTTCAGGGCCTATATTTACACCTTCTTCTTTGACCTTGGAATTGAAATTGACATTATATGGCGTCAGGACACATTTAACGATATTTGCTATCTACGGCATACATTTGCAGATGTTTTGTTTTATTCACAGTATGGTTCAAAACTTTTTTTTTCTTTCATAAATGCCTTTGATAAGGGGTTGGAATCTCCTGACATGCCTCATTGACAATACGCCCTTGGGAAAGGCACTTAACAGTGTACACTAGGGGTGGTACCGGTACAGAAAATTCAGGTCCAGGTCCAGTTCAGGTCCAGAGGATCAGGTCCAGGTTTGGACCTGAACCTGGACCTGATTCAGTATGTGGGAACTTGTGAATGGATGATACTCAAAATAATGGTCTATTTCGCAACAAAGAAATCTGTTTTGTGGAGTATTGGACCGGTTTTGTACCGGTACACCGTACCGATACCCAGCCCTACACTTTACAGTGTACACGACTTGCCTCACTAGACTGACACTAGGTGAGAATGAGTATGTAACTGCGGTAAGGGTCGCCCCTCGGATAGAACATTTGATTGAGGTCCCGTGTTTGAGGAGAGCCACGCCTCGAGCACGTGAAAAGAACCCACCACACTTACGAAAAGAGTAGGGGTCCTTTCCTGAATCTGTACCGATATTCAGCTTGTACTGTTCAGAAGAAACCTGGTGTGTTATGCCACGAGGCGAGTAGCTTTCGGGACCGAAAAGTATGATACAAAAAAGTATGATACAAAAGACGCCAAACTACACAAGACGTTAAGAGAATAGTTCTGGGCATTACTTGTATATTATATTTTACGTATACATTTCTATTGCTCGTTTCCACAAACAGCCCGTCTGGGCCCTGGTTTGGAAACGTGGCAGGGTCATGGTTTGGAAATATGACGTTAGTTGTTACGTATGCATTTCAATTTTTCGTTTCAACAAACAGTCTGACCGGGCCCCATTTCGGAAATTTGACATTTTTTTTTTATTGAACAAACACATAAAGGCAAAATAACAGACAAGTAGCGGCCCACTCAAGTTAAGACAACTTATATCGGTGCCACTATTTAAAAAGAAAATAAGAATAACATATGATTGACAAGATGCAGTAAATCTGTGCAAATGGTATACTAGTGTATTGACTGATGGGAAGCGCAAGTCCTGGTAACCCCCCCACCCCCACCCCCCTCCCCCCGGAAATATAGGACACGGAAAAAAAACATGGTTAATTTTGACATTATAACTAGCCAAACCAAGAGAGAGAGAGAGAGAGAGAGAGAGAGAGAGAGAGAGAGAGAGAGAGAGAGAGAGAGAGAGAGAGAGAGAGAGAGAGAGAGAGAGAGAGAGAGAAGACTGACTCAATGCCACAAAACAAACCAATATCCAAGATTTCCTGCGTGACTTTAACCTAGGCGCCTGTAGTCTAACCACTGCTGTAGTTGATTACACACGCTCTATCGGTAATTAGTGGCATTAAACACGGGAAACTCTCTAACTAGTACATCCCATGCGAGACCCAGAATCAGTGTCCACGACCTTGTGCAAAACTTTGATCTTTCCGACTTAATTAAATGCTACCGTGTCTTTGCTGCAAACACAGACACGTGTACCACAAAGGCAGGATAGTTCTGATTATCATAGTTAAGAATTTCGTCTTTCCCTGCTTCCAAACCGTTGAAAGAAGCCAAACCAAACTTGACTGGATATAGTCAACACAAGTATTGGATTCAGTCTCTCGACACAATGATATCAATCGCTTTCCTTGTCACCTATATCTCTACTACAAGTGTGCCGAATAGTCATGGTGGGTACCGATACAGAAAATTCGAGTACAGGTCCAGGTCCAGCTAGAGGATCAGGTTCAGGTCCGGACCTGAACCAAATTGTTTGTGAATGGGCAATACTCAAACAATGGTCCATGTCGCCAAAGTCCAAATAAATATGTTATGGTGGAGTATCCTACCTTCACGTTAACAACTCTAAAACTGCCTCTGACCAAGTTTGACTGTAGAAACTTAATAAAATTACTATCAACTCCCCTCTACGTCGCACTTGCTATTTTCTTGGACCAGAAAGCCCCCAAACATGTAGACGCCTGCCGTCTATATAGTATGTTCATTTTTTTAATCGGCGGTCTACTGAATTTTTTTCAGGTCCGTTTTTTTCCAGACCGGTCCAACAAGAAAACCCGGTTTTGTACCGGTGTGACAGCGATCTCGCCCCCCCGTGATCTCGCCCCCCCGGGGGCGAAATCACTAGCGATCTCGCCCCCCCGGGGCGAAATCACTAGCGATCTCGCCCTCCCCGGCTAGTGATCTCGCCCCCCTACCTCGCCCCCCTTTAGCGATTTCGCCCCCCCCCTAAAAAACAGGTTTACATGACATTTTAGAAGTTGATTGGTATAAATCACAAAATGCAGTTTCAGAATGATATAAGTACACGAGTTTGATACATATCTCCATTCATAGTATCAATATTAACGTAATTACATGGTAATAAGATAGTTGAACTTGTTTCAGACAAGGAGGGTTGGGTCCCTTGTATTCCCATTATTGCATATACCTGAGTCTTGACATAAGATGTATTTCATTGTATTCACCTGTCCTCAAGCAAC
Organism: Branchiostoma floridae; assembly: GCF_000003815.2. NCBI lineage: Eukaryota > Metazoa > Chordata > Leptocardii > Amphioxiformes > Branchiostomatidae > Branchiostoma > Branchiostoma floridae. The sequence goes on along the minus strand of NC_049980.1, from coordinate 4,282,923 downwards.
CTATATATCTCCAATATGAAGTCTCTACCATGATGTGACCACAAAAGAACTATGCAATGTCTTTATTAACTATGCAAATATTAGGTATTAATTAGAAAAACGCATATTTTGGTATATGCACCTGGCCAAGGGATATCTTCACCTCCAACATGACTGTTTTTTCTAGTATTTAGGAACTGATGCATTTACCCGTGTTTCTTAAGACTGGTACTTTGCCAGTGTTTGTGTAGCATTTAGCAACAGCTATATCAACTTGCGCGTAGATAGTGTTTATAATGAGAAACTATTATTCACGTGTGTTTTTTAGTGCTTTGGAAATGTTTCCAGCAGAAGAAAGAAAACACTGTGACAAATTGAAAACATATAGCTGACGTATTCCGTACCATAGACGGTGTTGATTAATACGTTCGCAGTAGCACTGTTTTTATGCCACCTCAGCTGCAAAAATTGTCTTTTTCATTTCAATGTCATGTTTGCACCGAACAATATAGTATCGACTTTCGAGGTATGACATCTTACGGTACGGTGAATAAGGTGCCATATAGGTACCAGGTAACACACCATATACGTTACTCCCCAGGTGCAGTATAGTACCAGGTAGCGCACCTGTAATATGTAGTAACCAGCTGCTCTTGGGGGGGGGGGGGGGGGCGAAAACCCTAAAGGGGGGCGAAAACCCTAGGGTTCCCCCCCCCCGGGGGGGCGAAATCCCCGGGGGGGCGAAAACCCTGTCACACCGGTACCCCCCCCTAAAACCGAAATTGTCGAAAATTCGCAATAATGTCGTATTTTTATGTCGCAAACAGGCGCGGCCGATTGAGATACCCGGGATAAGGAAGAGATGCCAACTGATGCATAGTTATTTTTTTATAGTTACATTATTTTCTGCTTTTCTTTCCTTCCTGGTTCTAAGACGAAAAATATTGCTACACCGACGGATACGGGGAACGTTATAACTTCATCATGGTACCTTTGATCAATTGCTGACGTCACGTATCCGTAAGACCACGCGTTGATAATATCACGTGTCCGTAATTCTCGCGGGTTTACGTTCTGAAGTGATTGGTCATTATTAAATAATGTAACAGTGGGTGTTGAAATTTTGATCAGTGTACGCTTTAGTGTTGGAATAAAGTTTAGCATTGTACTATTGTTTTGGTGTGTTCAATTCTTCTTGCGATATTTGTCGTCTGTCGACATTGAGTACATCGGTGTAACTGACGAAAGATAATGGATGTTATCTGACCCGTTTGACCGTTTCCAAAATCATATCCAGTTGCTTGAGTAACTACTGTTTTTTTTTTGGCATATCTTATTACCTGGACTTTTAACATTCATTGACGTACATCCATTTCGCTTTGTTAGTTAGACCAGTTCTTTTTTTCCGGTGCCTCCGTGTGATGGCCACCATGAAATTGAGATCGTGTTGCCCCTTTCTTCTCCACAAAGCAAACCCACGCGCCGTAAATTTCCTGCCGGTGTCCACCCTCTCCGCGGGACGTGGGTAAATTTACCCGGCAGGACGCACTGCCTCGTCACGCCTAATCTCGCGCGTTCACGCGTGATCTCGCTGCCCCTGCCTCTCTGCCAGCATAGCCTCCACAACAGGCTTCAGAGGTGGCACTGTTCTTTTCTTCTTGTGTGTGATCGTTACGTGTTCACATGGTTTCCATATTCAACACCACCGGTATACGATACAAAACCCGAAAGTACTGCTGCAGTGCCAAGGTAAACCACCAGAGTGTCCGCGAAATACGTCAGAAATGCAGACTGAAAACAGTACCTCCATCGAGCGCCGGCCGAATTTGTCATGAGATCGGCTGGATCATGGAATTCTCCAAATTTCGAAAAATCGCCCGAGCGTCGACCTTATTTTTCACTGGGTAGGTGTATCATTCCGGAAAGTTTAAGTTATTGTCTTTTCTGCCTTTTTGATGCACAGCTGACATCACACGGAGGTTTGAATCCCAACCGACGAACTGCTCAGCAATTGTCCGAAGCCCTACTAATCGCAAGGACGTCGGCCGTGCTTGGTCTTCAACTGGCCGAAAATGCTCATGTAGGCTAACGGTTAACGTTACCTTTCCTAACCTGGACCCGGCCAGGCTGTTTGTGGAAAGAAAATAGTAATTTATACGTAAGATATACACAAATAAAGCCCACGACTATTCTCTTGTGTAGTTGGGTGTCTTTTATATAATACTTTTCGTTCCCGAAAGCTGTCCAGCCGAGAACAGTTTGGAAAGAGAGAACTTTATTGCACGACATTTGTACATGGTACAATGTATGGCAACAACTATTACACAAAGTACAAAATAGGTGTATAAAATAAGACTTAACATCCTAATTAAGATAACAAGAAGGGCAAACACAGGTCTTTGATATAGTGTTACAATCGAGTTGGGCTAATCATGAGTTTCATTATTCTTTCTAATAGCAAAGCAGTCTTTGATATGTTTGCCTATCTTTGCATTATGTGAGTTGTGGCATCTAAAGATATATACAAGTCTGTCTGTAGCATCGAGTCTCTTGAAATCTGCTGTACTGGATTCGAAAAATGTGAATAGCTCATTACGTAAAATAGCGTATCTAGAACATTCCATTAAAAAGTGAAATTCATCTTCAATAAAGGACAGAACCTTTGGTCAGGGGAAATGTGACCCTAGGATTAGAACTCGCCAAAACGTCGGCCGAGCTCAGTTCTTGATTTGTGTTTGGGTGCTCACAACGGCACGCACTGAGGAGCCTGGGATAAAGGCTACCCCCTACTTCTGTCTCTCGTCCACAGAAGCAGGCATGGTGAGGGTGAATTAAGAGGTACAACCGTACAAATCCCCGCTACAAAAGGACTCAGACAATGGGGACACTTTTAACAGGAACAAGGTGTCTGGAACCAAAGAAAGTTCAGCGGTCTTGGCGCACATTTTCACGGGCGGTAAAAAGGCATTAGGAACTTGAAACAGTAGCAAACCAATTTTGAGATGTTGCCAAGTCACTAGAATTACTATAAGAGGTTTTTTGCTATGCCTCAATCGGGATCTGACCCAAAAGGTAAACGTAGAGAAAAGGCTGAAGCAGTCATCCTCTAAATCATTGGGTTTTCGGTTTGGCTACAAAGTACAATTGCTTTCTTGGTGGTTCTCGTTTCCAGCAAAGTATGACCCGTTGGTTGTGGCACCCTTACTCTAATTCTCGACAAGCGAACTACTGGGTTCTTTGAAGTGTGGAAGTTTGACGTCTTGGTCTCGCTTTGCACGAGACAGAAGGATTGGCGTTCCCTCTAAAGGACTGCCAAAAACATCCATCTACGAGGGGCGTGCAAGAAGTAATGGCCCTGACCCATTTCCCATAGCAGGAGATTGATGAAACTTGGCACAGATATTAGTCATTATCTTCATAGGAATCACCCAGAGTTATGCATTTCTCCCATCGTTTGATGCAGCTCTGGACACCGTTTTTGTAGGACACCCCAGGTTGGTCCTCCAACAGATGCCTCATCAATGGCAGAAGAGGGACGACCAGGTCTGGGAGCTGTTTCCACAGACTTCCGGCCACCTTTGAATTCAGGATGCCAGCGTTTTACAAGGTCATATGATGGGGCATCATCACCATAAGTTTCATTTATTTCATCAAAAGTCTTCTTTGGTGTGCGTCCTTTCAAATACAAAAACCGGATCACTGCGCGACACTCAACTGGTTCCATTTCACACCTGGTCCATTTCGCACCTGACTAAGTTCAAACACCAGTAAATCAGAAACCACAATTAGTTCAGAGCTGTCTTTCGCAACATACCCCATAGAGATATTAATCATTACACATACAAAATTTCATTAGATCAGACGACTGGAAGTGGGTCAGGGCCATTACTTCTTGCACGCCCCTCGTACAGTTTCTGAGGTTATCTTATTTTCCAACGGCACCCAAAAGCGTATATATCAGGCGACAAGAGTCGAGACACACGGCAAAGTTCATGACAAGCACGGAACTTGAAACATGTACAATTGAGCAATCGTTATCCCTAAATTCATTGTTTTTTTGCACAACAGATATATGCACTCCGCTATATATAGCGTTAACACAACAGCCTCTCATATATGTGAAGATTAGCTATTGTAACAGTTGGGTTCAAGTACCGCCTACCGTCCTTGCCAAAAGGCTCTGAGCTTTTTTTGGCGACATCGGTAGCGTGCGGGAGCTTGGCTGTCTGGGTCCGGCGCGCCATAGGCTTCGGGTTCGAATCCCGGGAGCGAGCTTGGGGTAAAAACTGTTCTACTCGCCTCTAGTGTTTCACTATACTAAAATACTGCATATCTAACCCTGATACAAAGGGAAGAATGTTTGAAAGCAAACTAACAAACAAAAACATAACAAAGTCAGACAGAAATTTGTTCATGGCTAAAGATGTCTCACTTTCAAGCCACAATAGCTACAAGACAAAAGTTTAGTAAGAGAGAATCTACAGTCTTTTTTCCTCGGCAAACACTTGCACCTTTAGTGTTATCGTGTGGCATAGCGGTTGGGTGTTTGGATCAAAGCCCAGAGGTTCTGGGTTCGAAACTCCTGATATGCTCCAACGTTGTGCCCTTGGGAAAGGCACTCAATATGACTTTCCTCACTTCACTCAGGTAACAATGAGTACCTCCATTTAACGCCCCTCGTTAAATGGAGGTCCCGTGTTTGAGGAGAGTCACACATCGAGCATGTTAAAATCCCAACACAGTTATCGAAAAGAGGAGGGGGTCTTCCCGGTGTGAGTGGATCAAATAAATCTGTCCAGATATGCAGCTTGTACTGTTCATTACAAACCTGCTGTGTTACGCCATGAGAAGGTTTACCGGGTTTGCAATACAAACAAACAAACTTTAACAAATCCTCATACCTGGGTACGAGCCTCGGGAGTTAGCTGGGTACCCCGGGTAAGAGATCCATTCCATAATTCACGACTTTTTAACCAGTTGACAGTGAATGCAGCGGAACGTGGTGTTGACAGTGAATGCAGCGGAACGTGGTGTATTTTATGGGCTCTCCACGGAAGATTACCCGCTCAATGGACACTCCCCGCGGCTTCTGCGACATGTTTTCTCGTTAAGGTTCTTGCAAATTTAGGCCGAGGACTGACAAGGGCTCTCTATCTTCAACTCTAAAGGGGTCGCTCAAGAACCTTACCGCTACATTATAGCGGCCAGAAATATGTCTCTATGAAATGAATATTACTTATACTTGTTATTACAACGTAGCAGCAAGAAAACATTGACTCCAGGGCATAATGTTTTAGAAATGACATGTTTTAACGATGGAATTCGCCTTTTCATTGTGTACCCACCGTGGGCTTCTTTGGCTAAATTCAATTTTCCTAAGTTTACTTACAACAGCTAGCAACAACTGACAGACGTCGACTGATGTGACGACCGTTACAACAGCAAATCTCTTTCATTGTCCTACTGCTATTTCTACGCAAAAACAGCACGCGAATAGCACCGGGTACCGTACACGGGCACTTTCTGAGACAGACGTTCGTTTTATTTTCTATTTTCTTGAGACATTCGCGACCGGTAGTCAGGAATACACAATGTCACAATGTCTGCGATAGCTTCTTTTGTACGAGCGTGCATTTTTTTACATTCACGCCGACGAAGAAGTTAACTCTTTTAAGAAACAGCAATATAACGTCTCAAGGAAGGAGGTCAAAGAATGAAGAAAAGGCGACAGTTACCTTGAAGATTCCCTCCCAAGTCTTGCTGTTGTAGTTGCGATACCAGCGCGCTCACCCTGTGACAGACTACAGTCGTTAGTTTTCCGCCCGAGCGCGGCTGACCGGGTACAGGGGTTCACCTTGGCTGTGCCTTTAATCAGGGCGAGAAGGCAATAAATCCTGCGGCCTTGGGTGCGCCTGGTGCCGACAAGTGGCGCTACAGCCGCCGTGGGGGGCCGAGATAGAGGACGGCTGTGGGGACTCCCTGGACAAATCAGTAGTCTGGCCCGGGACGGCACACGGGCCCATGCATGATGGTGAGGGAGTGGAAATGTTTTAGTCTCTACCAGACTCCATAGGCTACTCAGAATGGTAAAAAAAAATTGTACAAATTTACAGAACTGCGGGAACAAGAACCAAAGAGATACCGTACGTGTTAGTGTAATGTCACGGTCTCATTTGCAATTTGGACCGGTGACCGCAAGAGATGTAGCCTCGGCCGGGCCCCGAAGCCACAAATTTGCCCCGGTGGACTGACGAATACCGGGATTTTTCCCCGGTGTTTATTCGCGGTTACTAGTATATATTGTTATGTCACGGCGTGTATTTGTCGCCGGGTCCCGGGTTGGTTTTAATTGTGACAAAGTGACCGACTGTGCCCTAAAGTAGGCACAAAAATCATAAAAATGTCTCGCAAAACTATCCAGAGGGCACCTTTTTCCAAATGGAACCGTAGGGTTTCCTGTAAATGTATTACCCCTGCTAAAAGTTTCAAACTGTTTGGCCAATTTTGTTTCGTCTCCTAGCAACTACAGGCCTGCATTCGTCTTCGTAATGTTCAGAATACTGGTAATTATTAAGATTACTGTACTTATCAATTATCAGAAGATTCAGCAAGACAAAAAAATCTCGTTTTTTTTTCAGAGCTGAGAGGTTGAAGAAAACTGTGAAAATCCTCCTTCATGGTATTGGGGTTAAGGATTTTATTTACGACGACTTGGTCTCCGATGTCTCGTGTTGGTATGGCGTGAAATGTCGGATTTACAGTGTAAATACAACTAGAAGGATGGATGGGATGGTAGGGACTAGAGAGAGGGCACAAGGGGTGATAGTAAGTTCAGAATGTCATGAGGAAACAAGAGCTATCTACCACTGAAAAAATCCCGAACGTAGCATGTCCAGAACTCGAGATATCAAACACGGAAGGTCCGCTGCAGTACCATAACAAGCCGATAGGGAGCCCAAAATCTAATATCGTTTTCAGGTCTCATCAAGACCTACCCACATACTAAATATCAATATAATCCATGCAGGCGTTCTCGAGTTATGGTGGTCTTCTATAAACACACGCGCGCGCGCGCACACACACACACACACAAACACACACACACACACACACACAGACAGACACACACACACACACAGACACACGCACGCACACACACACACACACACACACACACACACACACACACACACACAAACACACACACACACACAAAGGTAACAAAGTGCTCAACTCAAATCTTAGGGCATCAGAACTATAAAGAAAAAAATCCTTCATGAATGTTTACCAAAATTCAAATCACTACGGTCATTACTTTGCAGACGACACCCAGAAACGTCAGATAATAGAGAAGGAAAAACACGGACATTTGAGCTACGACCTGAAGGGTGTGGATCACATTACTATATACTGAAAGTCAGATGCCCACTTCTTTCTTGTTATAATACAAAGAGAATCCTTATCAAACATTTCAAATTTTACGCTGTATTTTAGGTCAACCCTTAATGATAGTCTGAGGCTAGGCTAGGCAGTATATTAACATCCATTGGCATAATACCGGTCGGTTTACTGCAATTTCTCAAGCAATGCTAATTTGGCAAATGATCAACCAGTTTTCTCCAGTTTCTCCAGTTACATGTTGCTGTTACAGCTTACCTTTGCCACTTCTTCTGTGTAAATTATTTTGTCTCTCTGGTCCTGCTAAAAACATAATATCGTAATTGGAACACACCGCGGAATTGCACGGAGAACGGGCGCGTGGTTGGAAGGGGGTGCAATATACCGGTCGAACGAAACACGGCACAATTAACTGCCGCTATGTACCTTTATACATCCTCTGTTGTTCCTTTCTTTCCTGTTAGTAGTTGCACAAAACAAAAATCTGCATGAGCATACAAAAAGTCATGAGAAAATGGGCGTATACTGACAAGAATTTTCATTTAATTTTGGTCCGTCACAACCGCTATGACGTAAAACTTTACTGCTGTCCGTAGCATCAAAAATGGCGGGAAAATGGCGGCGTACGTTCAATTTGACCCATTCAGCCGTAGATCCGGGCGATAATGCAACGGTTCCTCACACTTTTACACGAGTTGTAGGTCACCAAAAGAAATTCAAGATTGCTGTTGAATCATGCTCGTCTTGTGCCATGAGCACATGTGATTATTATCTACAAATCTGGCGATGAACGTGACAGTGTGTTTGTCCCACGACGAGCTCGCCTGCCCCGAAAATGACCTGAAAACTTTTGGCCTTGTTGTCTTCGAATGCATTGTTATCGATGCTTTGTAAATTATGTATTGGACACCTAGATGTCTAAAGTGTGCATACCTCAGAAATAACTATTGTTGCATGTGTAGATCTCTTTAAGTTCCACTCTTTTTAATCGACCGGTATAAGGCTTATGACCGGTATTATGCCAATGCATGTTACCTTGTAATGTCAGATGAACAAATGAAACAAAAACCAAACACAGTAACATTAACGTTATTTATGATGTCGAATGACAAGAAGACTGACGAGAAATCATGACTTCTTTCTTGGGGGTCTGTGACCGTTTCTTATCGCTCCGTCTTGTAGGAACGTGAGCGAACTACGCCAGTTTCCTTCCGGCGCCTTGCAACAAGAACGTGATTGTCCGTTCCGCACGTGGCGTGAAATTGTCGTCTGATAATTTTGGCGGGAAAGTGTCGTCACCCAATATATCACGGAGAGGGCTGACCTCCGGTAACCCCGATTGGAGGAACGCCACATTTCATTCTGTATGGCGTCTATTCTCCAAGCAGATGAAAGGTTCCTCTTGGTTTTTAACTGTAACGGAGTGAGGTAATTTTTTGTCTGTTTGAGCGTTTGTTCGTTGGTTTATCTGAGTGTTTTTGAGACTCACAATATACATAATTTATGTTGGCAATACACTATTGAGCAGTATTGTTTTTTGACTGTAAAGGACGAAAAGAAGGGTAGAAAAGCAGTATGGGTAACGGGTTGAAGTCTGCTTTTTCCATTATAGCTTCTGATGCTTCATCTAATATTTCCATTCGTGTACATGTCCGAAGAAGTTTTATTACTAGTATTATTATCATAATACAAATTATTCAAAAACAGCTACACAATTTGACATCCTGTGAAAACAGCAGCTTTGGAGAGTTAAACGGTCAGTCTAGGGGTCACAGGTCAGGGCAAGGTTACGGTGGGGCGCCACCTGTCGTCACCATGGTAACAGGCGTGTCATTAGGGTGTGTCCATGGCGACCTGAGGGCCATGTCCTGCTGTGTTCGGGATGAACTAGGTCGAGACAGGTCTCCGGCCATTTCTGTCCACTTCCAAGTGTACGTCCGGTAACCTCCAATGAGCAGCTTTGATTGACTATTCGGCCTCTCTTTGTGCCTTGGTCGTTATTTCTAGGCTAGAGACAAATGGGCATTGCGGAGGCAAATATTGTGAGAACAGAACTGGTTTCAACAGAGAACAGAATAGGTAAAACAAAGCAAAGAACAGGTAGCAACAGAGAAGAGAACAGGTAGCAACAGATAACAGAACAGGTAGCAACAGAGAACAAAAAAGGTAGCGACAGAGAATAGAACAGGTGGCAACAGAGAACAGAACAGGTGGCGACAGAGAACAGAACAGGTGGCAACAGAGAACAGAACAAGTGGCAACAGAGAACAGAACAGGTGGCAACAGGGAACAGAACAGGTGGCAACAGAGAACAGAACAGGTTGCAACAGAGAACAGATCATGTAGCAACAGAGAACAGAAATTGTAGCAACAGGGAACAGAACAGGTAGCAACAGAGAATAGATCATGTAGCAACAGAGAACAGATATGGTAGCAACAGGGAACAGAACAGGTGGCGACAGAGAACAGAACAGGTAGCAACAGAGAACAGAACAGGTAGCAACAGAGAACAGAATAGGTGGCAACAGAGAACAGACCTGGTTTCAACAGATAACAGAATTGGTAAAACAAAGCAAAGAACAGGTAGCAACAGAGAAGAGAACAGGTAGCAACAGATAACAGAACAGGTAGCAACAGAGAACAAAAAAGGTAGCGACAGAGAATAGAACAGGTGGCAACAGAGAACAGAACAGGTGGCGACAGAGAACAGAACAGGTGGCAACAGAGAACAGAACAAGTGGCAACAGGGAACAGAACAGGTGGCAACAGGGAACAGAACAGGTGGCAACAGAGAACAGAACAGGTTGCAACAGAGAACAGAACAGGTAGCAACAGATAACAGAACAGGTAGCAACAGGGAACAGAACAGGTAGCAACAGAGAATAGATCATGTAGCAACAGAGAACAGATATGGTAGCAACAGGGAACAGAACAGGTGGCGACAGAGAACAGAACAGGTAGCAACAGAGAGCAGAACAGGTAGCAACAGAGAAAAGAACAGGTGGCAACAGAGAACAGAACAGGTAGCAACAGAGAACAGAACAGGTAGCGACAGAGAACAGAACAGGTGGCAACAGAGAACAAAAATGGTAGCAACAGAGAACAGAACCGGTAGCGACAGAGAACAGAGCAGGTGGCAACAGAGAACAGAAATGGTAGCAACAGGGAACAGGACAGGTAGCAACAGAGAACAGAACAGGTGGCAACAGAGAGCAGAAATGGTAGCAACAGAGAACAGAACAGGTGGCAACAGAGAACAGACCTGGTTTCAACAGATAACAGAATTGGTAAAACAAAGCAAAGAACAGGTAGCAACAGAGAAGAGAACAGGTAGCAACAGATAACAGAACAGGTAGCAACAGAGAACAAAAAAGGTAGCGACAGAGAATAGAACAGGTGGCAACAGAGAACAGAACAGGTGGCGACAGAGAACAGAACAGGTGGCAACAGAGAACAGAACAAGTGGCAACAGGGAACAGAACAGGTGGCAACAGGGAACAGAACAGGTGGCAACAGAGAACAGAACAGGTTGCAACAGAGAACAGAACAGGTAGCAACAGATAACAGAACAGGTAGCAACAGGGAACAGAACAGGTAGCAACAGAGAATAGATCATGTAGCAACAGAGAACAGATATGGTAGCAACAGGGAACAGAACAGGTGGCGACAGAGAACAGAACAGGTAGCAACAGAGAGCAGAACAGGTAGCAACAGAGAAAAGAACAGGTGGCAACAGAGAACAGAACAGGTAGCAACAGAGAACAGAACAGGTAGCAACAGAGAACAGAACAGGTGGCAACAGAGAACAGAAATGGTAGCAACAGGGAACAGAACAGGTAGCAACAGGGAACAGAACAGGTAGCAACAGGGAACAGAACAGGTAGAAACAGAGAACAGAACAGGTAGCAACAGTGAGCAGAACAGGTAACAACGGAGAACAGAACAGATGGCAACAGAGAACAGAACAGGTAGCAACAGAGAACAGAACAGGTAGCGACAGAGAACAGAACAGGTGGCAACAGAGAACAAAAATGGTAGCAACAGAGAACAGAACCGGTAGCGACAGAGAACAGAGCAGGTGGCAACAGAGAACAGAAATGGTAGCAACAGGGAACAGGACAGGTAGCAACAGAGAACAGAACAGGTGGCAACAGAGAGCAGAAATGGTAGCAACAGAGAACAGAACAGGTGGCAACAGAGAACAGACCTGGTTTCAACAGATAACAGAATTGGTAACACCAAGCAAAGAACAGGTAGCAACAGAGAACAGAACAGGTTGCAACCGATAACAGAACAGGTAGCAACAGAGAACAAAAAAGGTAGCGACAGAGAATAGAACAGGTGGCAACAGAGAACAGAACAGGTGGCGACAGAGAACAGAACAGGTGGCAACAGAGAACAGAACAAGTGGCAACAGGGAACAGAACAGGTGGCAACAGGGAACAGAACAGGTGGCAACAGAGAACAGAACAGGTTGCAACAGAGAACAGAACAGGTAGCAACAGATAACAGAACAGGTAGCAACAGGGAACAGAACAGGTAGCAACAGAGAATAGATCATGTAGCAACAGAGAACAGATATGGTAGCAACAGGGAACAGAACAGGTGGCGACAGAGAACAGAACAGGTAGCAACAGAGAGCAGAACAGGTAGCAACAGAGAAAAGAACAGGTGGCAACAGAGAACAGAACAGGTAGCAACAGAGAACAGAACAGGTAGCAACAGAGAACAGAACAGGTGGCAACAGAGAACAGAAATGGTAGCAACAGGGAACAGAACAGGTAGCAACAGGGAACAGAACAGGTAGCAACAGAGAACAGAACAGGTAGCAACAGTGAGCAGAACAGGTAACAACGGAGAACAGAACAGATGGCAACAGAGAACAGAACAGGTAGCAACAGAGAACAGAACAGGTAGCGACAGAGAACAGAACAGGTGGCAACAGAGAACAAAAAATGGTAGCAACAGAAGAACAGAAACCGGTAGCAGACAGAGAATCAGAGCAGGTGGCAACAGAGAACAGAAATGGTAGCAACAGGGAACAGAACAGGTGGCAACAGAGAACAGAACAGGTGGCAACAGAGAGCAGAACAGGTAGCAACAGAGAACAGAACAGGTGGCAACAGAGAACTGAACAGGTAGCAACAGAGAACAGAACAGGTAGCAACAGAGAACAGAACAGAACAGGTGGCAACAGAGAACAGAAATGGTAGCAACAGGGAACAGAACAGGTAGCAACAGGGAACAGAACAGGTAGCAACAGGGAACAGAACAGGTAGCAACAGAGAACAGAACAGGTAGCAACAGTGAGCAGAACAGGTAACAACGGAGAACAGAACAGATGGCAACAGAGAACAGAACAGGTAGCAACAGAGAACAGAACAGGTAGCGACAGAGAACAGAACAGGTGGCAACAGAGAACAAAAATGGTAGCAACAGAGAACAGAACCGGTAGCGACAGAGAACAGAGCAGGTGGCAACAGAGAACAGAAATGGTAGCAACAGGGAACAGGACAGGTAGCAACAGAGAACAGAACAGGTGGCAACAGAGAGCAGAAATGGTAGCAACAGAGAACAGAACAGGTGGCAACAGAGAACTGAGCAGTTAGCAACAGAGAACAGAACAGGTAACAACAGAGTATAGAACAGGTAACCGTGATAGAGAACGACACGGGTAGCAACAGAGAACGACACGGGTAGCAACAGAGAACCGAACAGGTAGCAACAGAGGACAGAACAGATAGCAACAGAGAACAGTACCAGCGCAACAGATCAGAACATATTGCAAGACATAACATATCAGAACAGGTAAAAGAGAGTACAGGAAAAACAGAGAACAGAACAGGTATCAACAGAGAACAAAAAAGGTAGCAACAGAGTACAGAACAGTTGCAACAGAAAACAGAACAGGTAGCAACAGAGAACAGAACAGGTAACAACAGAGAACTGAACAAGTAGCAACAGAGAACAGGACAGGTAGCAACAGAGTACAGAACAGGTAACAAGAGAGAACAGATCAGGTAGCAACAGAGAACAAAAAAGGTAGCTACAGAGAACAAAGCAGGTATTAATAGAGAACAGAACAGAACAGGCTGCGACAGAGTACAAAACAGGTAGCAACAGAGTACAGAACAGGTAGAACAGAGTATAGATCAGGTAGCAACAGAGAAGAGAACAGGAAGCAACAGAGAACAGGTTAACCTCTAAGACTAATAAGGTCGTTTCCGCACCTGTGGTTCCGGTATTCCGCCTGCTACCGATGCTAACAGACTCCCCGTAAGACTAACGTTATTTCGGCACCTGCTGTGGAGCCTGATAGCAAGGTTAACCTCCAAGACTAATAAGGTCGTTTTGGCACCTGTGGTTCCGGTATTCCACTTGCTACTGATGCTAACAGACTCCATGTAAGACTAACGTTATTTCGGCACCTGCTGTGGAGCCTGATAGCGAGGTTAACCTCTAAGACTTATAAGGTCGTTTACTTTGCTACTCAAAAAACAGACATCCTGTTAGACTAACTTTATTTCGTCGCCTGCGGTGAAGTCTGATAGCGAGGTTATTCTCTAAGACTAAGGTTGTCACGGCACCTGTGATTCCGGAATTCCGCTTGCTACCAATGCTGACAGACTCTCTGTAAGACTAACGTTATTTCGGCACCTGCCGTTAAACTTGGCATGTGTGGAAAATCCCTGTCCGTGGGGGGCACCGAGAACCACATGTGTGAAAGTCTGTCGGACAGAAGAAAGCATCAAGTACATTCTCATGCAGTCCTTATACATGTGATTTTATGGTAAGAATGTGCTGCCTGTTAAGAGCTAAGAAACACCCTTATAGTGTTCTAAATTCGTCTCACAACACTCCGTACCAGCATTGTCCAATCGGTATAGCAACACACTTTGATTAAATTTGTAGGCAAACGATGGAAACTTAGGACTGTTCCACGACTTTCTCTCGACAACTCCCCAACCAAGGTTGGGAGTAGCCGCTGGAATATCCATCCTATTCTAGCTCTTGTTTGGTCCTCCGATAACATCCATGATCCAAGAAAATGCAACTTTGATTTTTCAACATTTATAGTGGGATGGCAGAGACGACTTAAAAAAAAAACGTCGACCAACTCCAAAACACAGACGACCTGGCTCCCGACGAACTCCTTACCATGGGTTTGGAAATAAAAGGTCGGGAGGCCATGGTCAGCTATGTGTGAAAAGGGTTTGACTCCCGACCATGGTCTGGAGAAGGTCGGGAGGCCATGGTCGGCTATGTGTCACATTTGTGAACCACCAACCATGTTCTGGAGGCCATAGTTGTCGGCTATGTGTGACAGGGACGTTACAACTCCCAACCATGGTCTGGAGAAGGTTGGGAGGCCATGGTCGGCTATGTGTCACATTTGCGAAACTACCAACCATGGTCTGGAGGCCATGGTTGTCGGCAATGTGTGACAGGGACGTTACAACTTCCAACCATGGTCTGGAGAAGGTTGGAAGGCCATGGTTGGCAATATGTGACAGGGGCTCAACACCCATCCATGGTAGTCAGGAAAAGTTCAGAAGGCCATGGTCAACAGGTTGCATAACATCGAAGGACTTGGCACACCAAAGGCGACCTAAACCCTACCAGGCTAGCTGTAAGCTTTGTTCACTTGACTCTACTTGTACATAATGAAGAGAGTTCTCCTCTATTTGACGAAACAAGATTTAGGTCAATGAAGGTTTGACATCCAGGAAATAAGATACACCAAATAGCAGTTACTCAAGCAACTGGATATGATTTTGGAAACGATCAGACGTTTTAGATAACATCCACTACCTTTCGTCAGAGACTCTGACCAGATCTATTGTAGAACAGGTTTTGTACCTAACTCTGAACAAATCTGCTCAGTATCACTGGCAAAAGGTAGTGGATACTACCTGAGACGTCTGACCATTTCCAAAATCATATCCAGCTGCTTGAGTAACTACTTTTTGGATAATAAGATTAGTTCCATGGAATTACAAACGTAAGCACATGAATGTAATCTTGTTGTCTTTTCTATTTGATGGATTAGATGCGGTTAAGCCGGAAATCTGGGATAAGTCCAAAATAATCCACCCCAAGACTCTATTGGGTTTGTGATGAAGTTTATTAGTCCTCTAGAATGTCCCTATAGCTCAATTGGTAGCAGTCTCACAGTTAAGATTAGTTGGTAACGCTAACGTTCGTAACATTAGTAACAAATCAAAAGAAGGGATGATTTGTACAAAACATGCCATTAAAATCATCAAGCTGTTGTTTTTTGTGTTATTTAAGCCATATATCTCAACCCCAGACCTTTTGAAAAAATAGTTTTATTTTCGACTTGCCGGTCCATTTTTTTTCTAAAACAATCCGAGAAGAAACAAATAAAATTGGTGTGGCCTAGAAAGGTACTACATACGAAGGTTGCATATTGATCAATGCTAGATAGATCTATCCGTAAATGAAGAAACACCAGCGGCATGTCGGATCGCACCAAGGCGTGCTAAACCCATTCTTACCGCCGGGACAACTTGGCGTTGAACCCGGTAATCCCAAACTCCGGTCCGGCGATGAAAAATGGCGACAGGGTGAACCGTGTACAACCAAGGAACGGAACACCAGAGTTTTTTTTCTCTTAAACTAATTTCAAAGACAAGAAGGCGTTAATTTGGTGCACTCTTACGGTAGGGCTACGTAGGAATTAAGAGGTCAGAGGTCAAGTTTGGATATGGAGAACAGCTGAGTTGTTAGGCGACCCTACAACCAAGAAATGGAAGGCAAGAGTTTTTCTCGAAAACGACCTTCGAAGACAAGAAAGCGTTAATTTTGCACACTCTTACGGTAGGGCTAGGTAGGATTTAAGGGGTCAGAGGTCAAGGTTGGATATGGAGAATAGCTGAATTGTTAGGCGACAAGGTGAACCGTACACAACCAAGAAACGGAAGACAAGAGTTTCTTCTCGAAAACGAACTTCAAAGGACAAGAAGGCATTAATTTTGCGCACTCTTACAGTAGGGCTAGGTAGGAATTAAAGGGTCAGAGGTCAAGGTAATATATGGAGAACAGCTGAATCGTTAGGGTTGAACTTGAACTTTGCGGCCGTGTGAACGTAGAAGGAAGGTAGCGGACGCCGCAGGTGAGGTTGTGTGTCCGTCTGTGGCACGTTAACCCTACACAGGATGTACACATTGGGACTGCACTTGGCTTTGGGGACGACAAGCTGCGAAGCTAACGGATTGGTCGGGCAACCGTACACCGGAGCGAACTTCCACCCTTATAGAGAAGTCAAACTGTTTTTATTGGGGCTTTGACGTGATTTCATTAAACACATCGTCTTTTACTCGTCCTTCTGTCTACTGCTGCACACTCGAGCAGATGTACGATCTTTGAAGGCTTTTGATGAAAAGAACGCTGACGTCGTATGTTTTGGGATGTTACGCGCACACCTACAGGTGTCTCAACAGCGCCCCCTGTCTATGATTTGTAGAAGCGCATTAAACATTTATCTGTTTAATCGCAGGAAGCATTTTGGGGAAATGTAGTGGTGGTAGGTGCTAGCAATAGTAATAGTCACAGTGTTGGCTTTCTTGTCTACTATAATACGTAACTCACTGATTCACTCACTTACTCACACGCACACTCACTCACGATACTCGCTTGCTTACTCACTAACTCGCTTGCTCACTCACTCACTCACTCACTCACTCACTCACTCACTCACTGATCACTCACTCACTCGCTTGCTCACTCACTCACTCACTCACTTACCCACTCACTCACTCACTCACTCACTCACTTGCTCTCTCACTCACTCACTGGTGCCCAGGCTAATACTACTTCACCTTTATCCGGCGGGTAACCTAAATTCGTTGTTAGGGACATCAAGTCGACGGAGTTGGTTTCAAACCGCAGCATTTTGAACATATCTAAAAAACACCATTCGTCGACTTGATATCCCTAAATACCCAGCTTTTAAATACAACGGATATAGGTTACCCCGCGGATAAAAGTGAACTGTTGGCACGATAGGTTAGAGTAAGTTGAGAGGAGATGTGAAAAGATGACCAGTATGATGACTAACACAACATGGCGGCAGGATGCGATGTCTATTGATCCTAGCTTGCCCGTGATCGTATATTTCATCGGGACACGCCTGGCGCCTCCCCGCCACATGCTGGGCATGTCTGCCCGCCGACTCTGACCACGTCTCGGGCCGGTCTTACGCTTAGGTCACATTTGCAAACAGGGGCCCGGCCGGTCACCTTCGGGAGAGCGAAAAGAATCATGCAACAGCCATCAAAATACACAAAATGTCAACATAGGATTCACGGGCGTAATTTGTGTATATTTCTAGGAACATATTTTAATTTTTCCTAAGCCTAAGAAATGTGACCTAAGCCTAAGAATAGCAGCCATCGCTAGAGGTCAGGTCAAGGGCAAAGATATGGCGGGAAAAATCACGGGATGACTGACGGATTCTTCAGATAACATCGAAATTCACTGCAAACCAGAAATACAGCATTTTCTTGGAAAATGCAGAACCTTTCCTTGTAGCCCTTTGTCAAACTACTCACACACTATATAGTCAATACTATACCATTAGGTTCGCCCTATATATTTGCTATCATAAACCTGTAATTGTTCATATGTGCTCAACAGTTAATGATCTGTTCATATTTTCTGTACGGAGTACATGCTAATCTATGATTGGTTCGAGGCAGTCCTCTTGGCTCTTATTGGTTCATGACAGAAGAAGAAGACTGTGAAGAAGAATGACACCAGCTGCAGCAAAAACAATATGTTTTCCCTACCGGGGAAAACATAACTGGATCATAGAATCCGAAAGCAGCTTGCGTTTTAGAGAAAAAATTGCGATCTTGTGCTCCATGCCAATTCAAGGTTGTGGTTCCGACTACAGTAAAAGGTAGGAAAGCAGGACATTAATATTGAATCACCGGGACATTTTATCACCTTGGACAAAGCACAAATATTTGGTAACTGAACTGGATTACTTCGCGAGGGGGGTAAATTAAGGAGGCCATCTACATAAGGGCACACCAGCCGACACTTAACAAAGACGAAGAGTCGATACCGCCTGCCAGGCATTTATGATTCGTTACTCGAGTAATGTGTCTTCAAGTCACGTGCTCAGGGTAATTGAATCATCACTCCTGACGAAGGTCGACGGAAGTGCGACCGAAAATTCGAGGTGAGCAAATTTTCTGTCATATGACAGTTAAAAACAAATACGCTTTTATGCTAGGAAAGTCGAGCTAGGTTTCCACCGCGCGGTGCTGTAGAATTTACGGGGGTTGAGGCACGACCCTCCCGGGGCCAAGGCGACCCTTTGCCCGTCACCTCTTCACACCTCGCCGTAAACTCCCATCAAACCGTCGGCTCCAGCCGGTTAGGAATCCTGCTAAAATCTCACACACGCACGGCTCGACAAGAACGTGTGCTACTACGGTATCTTGTGTCTCCCCCCTTTTTTCACCCTTTGCTCAAGACATGCCCTGCAAATAAATATATCAAACGTCTATGTCTGAAATATATATCAAACGTCTTGTCTGAACATAGAATATAACTAAACTTTAGTATTTCGGAAGTTTTAACACCAAATTTTTGGTACAAAAACGCTAAAAAATTCGAAAAAATGTATCCGGCCGCCCTTTCCTATTAAAGCAAGAGAAGTACTGCGACTTTCTCAATGTCTACTATAACTATACAAGTATACCAATGTATTAACCTCTATGTAAGTGTGTAGAGAGATGTGAATCAATCAACAAGTTGAGTCATTTTACACTACTGGTTCATAAGTCTAAACATTCTTTAATATATTTATCTACTTGTACAGAATTAGGGTTATATTTTTTTCAGTATGCAATTTGATTTATCTGTCGGATTGGGTGTATCATCAATATTTTGAAGAAGCAGAATAAAAGACACCAAACTACACACAGCGCGAAAAGAAGAGTCGTGGGCATGAATTGTGTTTATTTCTAGGTATAATTTTTCATTTTTCATTGCCCCCAAACAGCCCGGTCGGGCTCTCGTTTGGAAATGCAATCCTAGCACAAGGGCATATATGCTTACCGTTTTCAAATTGTTCCCGCCGAATTTTAAGAACGCGAGGCGCGCCAAGATCGCCGACTATCTTGTCTTGGCGCCTGCCGCTTTCTTCAAGGCGCGCTACGAAGAACATAAGACGTCTTTCAGTGAGATCTGTCATCAAGATTTGAAGTATCAAGTTCAAAGTGAAAATTTGAAATATGTCGCTACGCGAATATGATACTTGCTATCTCTAGGCACGTCACATCGTATATCGAACTAGATCTCAAATCCAGATGTCCTTCTGCAAAACCGTAGGAAGACGCCAGGATATCCTGATTAAACATGATCTTTGTTACCCCGAAATCTACGCATCTCCAAAATATCATGAAGATCCATCAAGAGCTTTTTGAGTTATGCACCAAAACGTCCACAGCCGCTCGACCATAGCACGACCCAAAACATAACCTTCGTGGCGAAGGTAATAAACAGCTTTCTTGCAATTTCGGCGGGTCTTTGATATTCTAGTGGCTATGTTGATCACGTACTTGCGGTTTTGAATTGTTTTATGGCCTGTCCTACTCGAAAATCCTGAATCGCCAAGTGCAGAAGATAACAGCTACGTGTAGATATTCAGCGAAACAAACTCGCCAGTTACTACATATGCAATAGTATGAGTACGAAATCTGTGCATTACGTCATAAGGTTGATGGCCAATTACACGTGTGGTCAAGGAATGCAAGAATGAATTAATGAA
>NC_049980.1:4252741-4257741 GCF_000003815.2 Branchiostoma floridae | reverse complement strand
ATTTCTATAGCCGGTAGACCACTGTGAGATACTAGAATAGCCATAAAGACTTGGCACAGCGACCACGTGTAAGATATGAAGCCAAACCACAAAATTACGCGGTGACAAACAGCTTGGTTGGTCCTCACGTGTGTTTAAGTTTAACCCTGACTTAGCTGGAGACACGTAGTACATTTGTACGGCTTGCCTCTTGGCGATCCGCCTGTACTACAATTAGAACAAGTATCCTTACTGACCTTCTGTCTTCGTGTGGGTCCTCAGGCGTTTCTTCAAGTCGTCTGAAGCTAACGTCTTGACGAGGAAGACGTCTTAGACGAAGGGATGTTTCCGTCTTGGCCCCGGCGGACGCACTGTCCGTGTCTTGACGATTTAAGACGAAAGGGTCTCGGTGGGTCGGTCCACGCTGAAGACACGCCGGGGGAGCAGCCGTGGTATGTGTACTCCTCGGGCTATGACAGGTATTTGGCTTTATGCCAGGATTCACTCCCCCCCTCCCCCACGACAATGTGGCATCGTCCGACATGTTTCACAAAACGTGCCGTCGCGAAAAATAAAAACAAACATACCAACAAAACAAACAAGCAAAAACAAATATGGGTCAATTAAAAGCGCCATGCTTCACGGACTTCAATGGCGCGAAACTAGCAGACTTATTCTCTTCATTGTCCTCTTTATTACAATTTTCCCCCGCAAAAATTTATCTTTTCATCTCTCTAGCTTTTTGTATCGCGCCACACAGACCACTGTACCGTCCAACTTGCCCCCCCCCCCCCTAATTTCTGTCGCCATTATTATTGTGCGCGTCTAAATTTTACCCGAGGCCATGGTCTGCGCCAGACATTATCTGTGTTTTGTATCTTGGCACACTAACAGATCTTACAACAGATAAGAAGATGTTGTTGTTCGACTTGAAATGTCGACGGCGGGCCTACGTCGAAAGGTCAGGTCAATCTGTAAAGTCCTCGCTACAAAACTTAAGCTAAGGGCACAACCCGCCGTATGTGCAAATGCGTGCTGTCTAAGTGTAAAAACGTGGGCAATCTTTTGGGATCTGTAAGTGGTAAGTACCGCCACCGTACGAAATCGTACGGAATTTTGTACGGAATCCAACGGATTAGGGAGAGCGCCGTAGCACTTTACGTGCATGTAGAACTTTCTCTGTTTTCGGGCTGCGGATTCACCCCTTATGCGCGTGCCCCTGTACAGCCAAGACGAGTGAGTAAGGAAACCGTATGTACGCAGCACGTGTATGTGCGGCCTGCATACGGTAACGTGGCAATCGCACAGAGATCGTGCGTACAACTCACTTACCACTTGCGCAACGAAAGAGGCACGCAACGGCTGACGGCACGGTTACACCTTGCGCAACGTGCGAGTGACACGCGTTGATCCATACTCCCTCCCTGTACTTGCCAGTCCTTCCCTGAAAACGTTGCGGACGTGGGAATATTGACACGTGCGGCGGGTTGTGCACTTAGCTTTACGCGGGTAACTAGCTGTCGACATTTGACGTCGCACAACAACATCTCCTTATCTGTTGGAAAGATCTGTTAGTGTGACAAGATACAAAACACAGATAATGTCTGGCGACTAATTGTGAACGACATTCGTTAGCTGTCGCCTGAAATGTCGATTTTTAAATTTAAGATATTACAATTTCTCAAATGCCGCAAAATGGTCTAAAACTAGACGCGAACTAGTCGCCAACAGGCGCAATTACTCCAAGTCTCTTTCGATGAACCTTGATCATTGTGCATTATAATTAGTTTATAAATCGGCTGAAACGCTGTAATTTACAATAAAATGTTTTATTGTATCTAAGTTGGTGCCGAAGCTGAAAATGTGACATTCAATTTTGTGTGTAAAGTTGACGCATTTTATCCGTCACGGTATCGCACGTCAGTGTGACCACAGAATTGTTTGGAATAATTCACAAAGTTGTCGCAATAATTTGTTGGCACAAAAATCTTCTTTAACTGATGTGTTCTCAGATCGTCCCTATATTAGTACAAGTATATAGTAAAGTTCTATGCCATAGTGGTTGTCGCTACCCTAACGCTCTGAGGTAAAATCGGTGTCACTGTAGATTTTTCCCGCTTCAGTGACCTGACACGACCTCTGACCCCACATGTCTGCCGTCTAATTGACCTGACAGAAACTTTGACCCCAAGGTTGTTACTCGAACATTGACGGCTCCAAGTATTTTTTCTCTTCTAAACATTTAGATACCACAAAAAAAGTATACAGGTATGTTGAAATGATCGTGGAAATGTGGCATCGTTTTGGCGTAACGGTTAGGGTTCCTGGCCCGAAATAAAGAGGTCCTTGGTTTGAATCCGCTGTCATGCCAACGATGCTGTGCCCTTTAAGCTTTGCGAAAGATACTGTAAATGCATTTAAGTTCGCGGGGATTTGATTTCGCGGGAGCGGAAAAAGGACTTTTCGCGGTGGATTTAAATTCGCGGTAACACCATTGACTGCAGTCTAATACCATAGAAAAATATTCGCGGTGGTTTTAAGTTCGTGGTAAAGTAGTCACCGCGAAAACCGCGAACATTAGTCCGACGCGAACATTTCTGCATTTACAGTACTTTACTACAAGACTTTCTTCACTCCATTCAGGTGTACAAATATGTGTACAAATATGTGGCTACATTCACTTTATCAATTTGAAACTTATTGTTCTTTGTATGTGGCATTGATATAGCCATAGGTCATTTAACTTGAGTGCAGTGCCATATTGTATTTGCGTCCTTCTAAAAAGCAGTTAAATAGGTTCGTACAATACAGAGTACAAAATCAACAAGAACACATGCTAATGTGGCTTAGTGAAGTAGACTGAAGGAATTACGGGTATTTTTCCACTTCGTCTGTTCCACGATGTGACATTTATAGCGTACCTGATACAGAGTAAAATATGCATGTAAGATTCCGCGCGCATGGCGTCTTCTTCTCACCAATTAAACATGTCTCCATAAAACCAACCTGTCTCTTCAATCCGGTCGTAAAAGTTGACGATAACCGAAGTCTCTAAAATCGCGCTTCTAGCGGCGGGCCTTAGACTACAGTTGCCGCCAATTAGGAGGCGTCATTAACCCCAGCCAGCGAGAGATTGAGTAAACACAGGCTATCGAAGTCTCTATCAGACTAAATAAGCATGCACCCCCTGCAGTTACAGAGAAAGCTGCCAAACCTACATCATTTCTTCCTTACATATTATAAAAAACTATCTGCTAAAAACGATACAAATATCGGAAGTTTTGCTGCAGTACCAAGGTCACATAGCAGGTGGGGAGGGTGGGGGGTTGATCTTCGTCTTTCCAACCTCTATCAACATACCAATGATCATCACAATCCATTTAGAGGTTCTAAGTATAAGTTATGCTGACCAGAATTATGGGATTTGATGTTAGTAGATGGACTTGAGCTCGCGGGAATTTTGTGGTGCTAGAGTGTATGTGTGTCGAGTGTTTGTGGTGGTTTTAAGTTCGCGGTTGAAACAATTGGGTAGGCGAGGAAGAGACAGGGTGAATTTTTCGCGGTGGTCCAAAATCCCCAGTTATCGTGAACATAGAACCACCGCGAAAATGCAAATAGTTGCAGTATCAGAAACAAGGATGTAGAAATCTCCAACGACAGAGGGAAGAGCAAAATATTTTTCCTATGTTGTACCGTTGTACCGACTGACTGACTATTTTTCCTATTTTGTACCATTGTACCGACTGACTGACTGACTGTTTCTGTTGTTAAAAAACCGAGAAGGGGAAGCTTGACCCCCCCCCCCCTCAATTCTGTTACATGAACAAAAGTATGCACCAAAAGTAGCAACGATATTTGGGCATCTGGATTGTCGGAGGCACAGATTATATCATTAGCTACGTACACGTACGGGAATATGGACAGTAGAATTTGGCACAAGTCAAGTAAGGTGAACACAATTACCCAAAGTCATCCCCTCATGGCGTTAAAATGAAAACCCAGTGCCATTGTTAAAAAAGGTCAGCGGATTACCTTTATTGTTATTGAACGTCCCGACATAGCACCGACTAACTGTGCCAGATAATGAAACCATACTATGCACAAGCTTCCCTTGCAAATATTGTTCCAATCGTGACAGCCCGAATGGTTACAGCAGTGAAAATGCCAGGTGGAATTATGGGAGTTGATGTTACACTTATCATACGCTTCTCTGGACTAACTGAATCGGCTTGCAAATTATTCACTCCATTTTGTCTAATTTGTTCTGTTCCACGAATCTGTGAGGAGAACGAGTTCCCTTTAAGAGCGCCACGCCACCGTAAACATCATGTGTGAACCCGCACATGGTGTAAAGATTTTGTCACACATTCGTCTGTACACGACATGTTTACGACACATTTACGGCATTCGTGGGACAGTCGTCAATGTGTCGTCTGCAAAGATTCAACTGACGTAAAGGGGTTGACGTAAATATGTGCCGTTCTGGTGAAAATCGCACGTCAACAAAAAAGAATCGTACGTCAAATGTAACCGAAGCTTATTGTAAATAACGTAGACTGAATTACTTACCAAAGTATGCAGAACTTAGATCAAGATTGTGAGCGGACAATCCAAGATTTTCCTGGCCCTTACACAGAAAATTAGTCGTCTGATCTCTGAACAGTGAATGTAGATACTTGATATGTCAAACCACCTCCGGCAAAGAGCACGGTGTCAATCTAATGAGCGATTAAAACCCCACAAAACCGCTTCATTTGTGTTGAGTATGAAAAGGACCGGCGCTGGGAACGAGTGCTCAGTGAGGCGCAAACTGGAGCCACATCGCCCGAGGTGCTCTGGGAACGGGGCGGTTAGAGAGGCTGTTGATGTGGCGGAAGGATTTATGTGATGGTAGCCCGGAGGGAAGTAAAGATGGCGGCTGACGGGTCGTAGAAAAGACGTGCTAATACCCCCCTCACATTAGGCGAAAATCGATCGGACGACGAGTCTGCGAGCTCTAAATTACGAGGAGGCATGACCCT